>NC_088714.1:57323091-57631591 GCF_963576615.1 Watersipora subatra | reverse complement strand
GAGATATTGAGGAAGGACCAACAGGCGGTGAGACTGGAAGACCAGGAAGAGCTACCACTCTTATAATACCCACCAGGATAGTTGGTGTGGCTTTTGAACAAGCGCTTGTAACGGGTAGAAAACCCCAAATTACAGGTCAAATATGTGAGCCCTTTTAAAATTATGAAGGCCTGGGCAAGCCATACTTATTTGATCGAGAGACAAAGCTAGTTCTCTATCCAAAATGAGGGCCGGCCAACGCCTTAATATGCCTGCAAGAAAAAGCTAGGCCAAGCACCAGCTACAGTCAAACCGCGACGCGGCCCAAACATGAAAATGGCCCGCGCAAACAGGCAAGAGAGGGACTGCCAGCTCGCACTGGAGCTAGCCAGAAGGCAAGCAGAAGAAATCTCACATCAAAGAATAATAGGTGGTGAAAAGGCAAGCCAGTCAGAGTTGGCTCAGAAGCAGGCAGAGCAGCTACTCCAACCCAATCAAGGGATAATGGCTGATGGTAACTCAGAACAAAGGAAGCCAACCACAGAAGAGTCGGTCAGTGAGGAGTTAGCAGATCTGCCAACCAACGCAGCCCAAACAGAGAGCCCTTTCCCAGCTCACCATGGAGAGGAGTCTAGGGAGCCCGTACAACATAATCTCCGGCTGGCACGACCTACTGGGCCATTGGATAGATATGGCGAGTAGGCATGGCTGCAACAAACAGTAGCCATTCTGAGCCTTCCTACAGACAGCAAACAGGCGTGTAGAGAAGCCATGAGGAAAGTAAAGCAAGGGTCACTTACGCTTACACCTTGCAGCTACACAGAGAGTCTCTAGGATTTCTGCGCTGCCACTACGACGAACACTTTTATCAACATGGCTAGAACAGGTGAGCTCGCTAGTTTGCTATCTATTGAGCCTTGCCTGTCTGAACCCATGTAGAGCGATGAAAAAGCGAGGCTGGGGAACTTGCTGGCCCAAGATAAGAAGGATTTTGCACTCTCGAGCCAAACTGCCTCTGACAAACCGGTAGGTGCCACCAGCGACCAAGTGACCGAGTATTCTGGCTAGGCTGCCTCCTCGAGTTCTGCTCGAGTTGAGTCACACCTGGTTAACATTCTGTCAGTCACCGGCCAGTCCTGACCTGCGGGGATAGTTGGCTACAAATATATCTCCAATGGTCAAGAGGACACCGGCAACTTGGCTCCGGCCGACTCGACGGCATCTATTACCAAGGAAGTACTCGAGATACACAAGAGGCTGAATTGGGTGGCCGAGATTGAGGAGGCTGAGCTGGCTAAGACGACTTGGATCTTTTACATTTCAGAGACCGAGTCCAATCAGTGGCCAGAATTTCCTAAGCCCAGCAGGAAGCCAATCGTAAGGACCGAACGCTTTGTGGACGAGACCACTTGGGAAAATACACGGGCTGCCATCTCGACACCCGGGACCTGTAATCTCTGCCAGGTCAAGACAAGCACACGGAGGATTAAGCAGCATGTCATGCAAAATTTTGCTGTCTTTGTGTGCCTCTGCCGATGTCAGCACGTGTCACGCAACCAGTTGATGTCACACAGGAGTACCTGCGGAGGCGGTGAATAAGGGAGCACCATCTACCTGGTGGACAGACCACAGACTTCTTGCGTCTCCTTCTTTGCGAATGGCCGGCTGACCTGCCCATGCAGTAGTGTTGGCCCACACTCAACCCAACCAAGAGGCCGGCCAGGGCCTCAGTCTTTTGGGCAAAAAACGACCACCCCCGAGAGGAGCCACAACGGGAGAGGCCAGGACAAAAACGGCCCGCACCTAAGGAAGAGAAGGTGGGAACCACAGACCGACGGCATTCTTGCCACCATATGAGAAAGGAGAACTCCCAGCCTGTGCCAACCCTACCCACCAGAGCGGACCGACTTTGGAGCCTTTTGGGAGAGTGATTCGAAGATGAGGAGCTCAGGCGGCTGCGAGAGGGCCACCGTGACCGGTTATTAGAGGATGGTCACCGGTGGCATTGGATGGCCATCTAGGCTCGAGGGCTCTTTAGGGGTGCCCGAAATCGAGGCTAGGATGCCCTGATTTTAGAAGAAACTATCTCCCAGTGGGAGGAAAAGGCTTGACAGCAGCGGCTCTGGGCTCAGATGTTCTCTCCCTTCAGCGTCGGTCAGATGGCCCCCATGGCCAGTCCTAAGGAGGAGAGTGTGAGGGAAGAGCATCGCGAGCAGAGCAGATGCAAGCGTGACAGTCGATTGACAAGCCAGGCCGAGCCTCTCCCTTTTGCCTGAAGACTGGGCCGGCAATAAGGATAGAAGTGATGCGGGTCACGTAGCCACAAAACATTACGGCGGGAATAGAAACCGCAAGTGGGCGGAACCAACAAAAAGCGAAGAAGATAAAAGGAAGGACGATTGGAAAGGCAGGCAGAGCAGCGCAGCTCCCTGCATACAATAGACACTATATTCTCATACTGTTTATTATTTATGTATGCATGCTGGACCTTGTTGTATTAATACAAATATATTTATCATGTAAATGTACATTGTATGCTCAGATAACAATTCGGTTTTCGTGATTTACTTGACTTGTGGGTAACCATGAAAGTGGCACGGTAAAATCTTCCACAATATTTTATATGGATGCTTAAAATGAATAAAACCTACTGCACTTAGATGAGAACAGAGCCAACAGAGAAAAAATAACATCATTTCAAGCTATCATTTTTCACTAACATATGAAATTTTTATTCCACCTCAAACATTTATTACAAACAATAGGAAATCCTACTTGGTCAATTAGTCTGTTAGACCTCATAAACACTACGCATTTTTACATTTTTTGGGTGATTTCATCTGAGCTTTACTTGTGTATGCTCTGTGCCTTTTGGCAGATTCCAAAAATATTTGGTTCTCCAACTGTGTCTGGTTTTTGAGAACCAGACATTTAAACTCCCGTCTATAAATATTTGACTAAAAATAAAAGAATTGCTAGCTATTACCCGGCTTACTGATAACTTTGACTGCATCATTTTTTTGGGTTTTTGAGAAATGATTTCTCCTGTCAAAGATTCTTAATATTTATCACCAAAAGAGCACATTTAAAAGTTTTAAAAATGAACACTAAGAGAGTTTTCTGATGTACCAATTATTGGCTTATTTTGAAACTTCCTATTTTTGCTTATGTATGACAGATGATGGTGAGCTTGTAAACACCATTTAGTTTAAAGAATGAGATAAAGGTTACTATTTATAACTTTGTTAGTAAAATAGTTCCCATTAAAGCCAGACATTAATATCATAGTGTCAAACACTACGTATGTACGCTTACACAACTCTTACACAGAGGTGCTTTGTGGTCTACTTTGTGGTCTACTTTGTGGTAAGGAAATTTCTGGCATGGTTAGATTGATCAGCCATACTATTATTTATGATACGTGTCAGTTTTATACTTGTTGCTTGAGCAAACTGATGATTTTAATGACTAATTGGAAAATTTCTAACAATCAAATGCTTGGCTGATGAATAAATATACATTTTCAAACCATAATTTAAACATCACACCTTCATGCACTTATATTTCTTTTCTTCAATTTAAGCTCCCATCTGGCAACATAAAGTATTTTGCAGAAACTTTGAAGCAAGTAAATTACACTTTTAGCATGAAAATAATAACATTGATGATCTATGCAAGAGCTGAAGTGCAGGTAATGAATATTTGGTCTTTTTTGTATAGTAAATATGCTGACAAGGTTTTCAGTTTTATAAAATAATAAAAAGCTTAACTTTTATTAATTATATGAAACTGCATCAGATATACAGTGAGTTTTCATTTTTCAAAAATATTTGGATTTTTTTACTTTAAATCATAGACACCGTAAAATCTGAATGAATTTGAAGCCATTTCCCTTCAATAAATTTGTGGTAGAAGTTCGCATTGAAACAGCTGTTCAATGTCACAAAGACACTTACTGCTGATGAATTGAAATTAATCAGATGTAATTAAGCTCCTTCTAGCAGAGGGAAACGTTAGTGCATTTAATTACACCATTAAGTGGGTTTATTTAGACTACTGCTTCTAACAATGCTTTTGTTCAAACGCTTTTGTTCAAATCCTTATTTACTAAATGACTGAACTTACTAATTGTACAGTTACCCATTTAACTGGTGCTGACCTCTTCCTAGACTTGGCTCTTTAATCTTTACTAAAAGCGACTGTTGTTCGTGTGACCTAAAAAGTAATAACTGTTTAGCAGATTTAGTTTTTTAAATTCTGTTGGTGTTTGTTAAATTAAACGGCAGCGCTAAAAAGACATAAATACATATCAGACATCCTAGCTGAGTTAGTTTGAAGCGTACAAATGTATGAAGCGTGAATTGAGAAGCAATGACGATCTCAGATAATTATCATATTTTTGGCAGTCTGACGTTACCTGAGGAAGTTGATCATGATCAAATCAGTCAGTTTTTTGTATATTTCTGGTGTTCGACACAAAAACATTCTGTCATATAGGCTACTCATTTTCCCTCTCCTATAATTTTTAATCACTTATGAAAAACTTCTTATTCTGGTAAAAACTATTCATCATTCTTAAATGCAAGATTATCTGGAAAATCTGTTTTCTATTAAAATTCTTCCTAATGAACTAAATTGAAAAAATGTTTATTTAATAGCTTGAGTTAAAAATATTATCATCTTGACAACATTTAGGCAAAAAGAACAAAATTCACCACTTCAAAGAAATGTAGTAATATGAATTGGCACCTGAGTTAGCGTCAACTAGAAAAGTCTAGATGGAAATAATTTTTATTTATTTTCACGCACTCTTACTTTTCAGGGTCAAAAGTACATTGATTTATCCAATTTACCACATCAAAGAGCTTATACGCCAAGGTTTTGTTTATTTGTGCGAGCATTTAGTTGGTAAGTTAGCGTATGGTTAAATAGTTTAATTTTAGCGTATTTTTAACTCATCTCATGACATAGTTCAGCTATGCTTGCAGCAACTTGGATCTTTGTAACATAGAAGTTTCATATTGGCTAAAGATTAAAAGATTTCCATACAAATTTCATACAACTAAATGCTTGAAGGCAATGTGTTAGCTCACATATTGCTAGCATAAATGTTAGCGGTTGGCTCAAATGATGCTTAAAAACAGAACTTGATGCAATTTAGTTGGAGCACCTGTATGTGCATCAAATAATATGCGGCAAACTTATTCACCAAAGCACTATTGGCACAATTAATAGTTTACTACAATCACATTTACCAAACTAAATCAAGTCTACCGTAGAATTGGTAAAGTACCAATTACTGTACTGCAATCACGTTTTAGTGATGGCAAGTAAAGTTTAAATTGCATTAATTGCAAGAGTAATAGCACACATAGTTAAATCATGTGTACTTTGTATCTGGGATGTTTGGTTTGAGGATTCTCATCACTGAGTGTGTCATGGGTCAGTCTGTTCAGCCATTCATTATATATAGTTCGTGCTGCCACGTTATTTCTGGCTGTAGTATCACTTCTACGCATGGGTAGTTGTGTTAACATGGCTTGCTCTGTGCCTTCCTCATCATCTTCACTGACTTATGTTGCAGGTGCCCTGCCTATTGGTGATCTACGTATGACCAATGTGGAAGCAAAGGGATCTGAACAGTTGCACTCATTTCCGTATTCATATCGATAGAACAATGTCTCTCTATCAAAATTGACACTCATCTGTAACCTTGGTCTCATAGGAGTCTGCTTCGAATAAGATATCCATCATAAGGATTGATCTCATTATCTACAGCTGTTGTATTACCCACCTCCAACTCGTCTTTGTACTGAGCTCGGTACTCGTCCAAAGTAACCAACGTCCCATCGCTTGCATCCATCCGATTGTGTGTTTTCAACTGACCTTGTCTGTTAGCTGGCTGAAGAGGCTCTTCTTGTTGCCTTAAGTTTTCAGTAGTAATTTCACTGCCCTCTATGTTTTTTTTTCAGTTGCTTTTTCTTCTGATTTATGCATGCTTTGCATCTTTTCTGCTGGCTCCTCATTTCTGCTTTTTCTATTTCTTGGAGACTACTCCGATTAGATATTTGGCTGTCTGTCGTAGCCGGCTCATAATGGCATAACCTTACTGTAATATGCAAAAGTATATATCAAATATTTGAAGCAGTACTAATTAGTTAATAAAGCTATCTTTATTTGGTATTAATACCAAAAGAATGTCTCCAAAATATTATATCAAAAGCTAAGTAATTAAATCCAAAAATTTTTAAAGTAAAAATATTTGAGTCAATCTCAGGTTTCAAGCTCCACTTTTTCAAGGAAAATTTTTTGATAATAATAATAAAATATTATATGAATTGTTTTGTTTTTGTTATAAAAATTATTTGATATTTAAATAGTAATATAAAAATGTATTGTTTGTGTGTTTCCTATGAGTGTAATAATACAATGGACCTATAATGGTTTTATGTGTGATGGTTAGCCTCTGTACCTTGAGCTCAATTTCTCCCAAGACAAATTTTGACTGCAGATAAAGTGGCACTTCTGCCTCCCAAAAATCAGACTGCCAGTATAAAGCCTAATTGACGACTCAATTAATGGAGATAAGCAGTACAATAGTTTTCCTCGAAATTGTCTTGACAGGTAACGTGCTGTTGCAATGATGAGCCCAAGTATCAATGTTGACAAGTAGTTTTGAGATTTCGAGGCCTTCAATTGTCTGTAAGCAATTATCTTATAATCAACAATAATACGCCAGTGGTTTGTTTTCAAGTGTTTGCAAACTCTATTTCCTTCAGAAAATCAAAAATAACAATTATCCTGTCATTACTCACTAGCCAAAGTAAAAATAACAATATGTTGGTAAGTTTAGCCCTATCAGTTATGGCCTTTCTAGGTTCAATAATTAATGTGTGTCTACGAGAGGCGTGTAGTGGCGTGTGTTTACAAGGCGTGTAGCAACGGCTCCTTCTGTTGGCTGAGTGCTGAATGAGCTCTCTTCTTTCAGGGTTTTATAAGTTCTTGGCTCTCTTTTTGCCTCTTTGGATAATTTATATCTGCTCTATGTTTCCTCCTCAATGGGTTGATTCTCTGCAGGCTGTCTGCTGCAGGTTTTTATGGCTTATATTAGCCTTGCTCTATGTGGCCTCTTTTGCTGCTTGGCTCGCTGCCAGCTGCTACTTGCTTTCTATGGTTCGCTGCCAGTTGCCGTCTGCCTTGGCTTGCTGCCAGCTCCTGCTCATTTCCTTATTCTCTGATCATTGCCAGATATGGCTAGATTTTTACAACCTTTCCGTAGTGTCTATTTCTAGTGCTTTCGATATCAGCCAGCGTTTTTTTCTAACATTTGATATCTGACGCCTTGAAAGCTGACATCTCAGCCCATACCGCAGTTCATACGCGCAAAATGATCAATCGTCGATCGTCCATATCCACAAAATCGGTCGTGCTTCATAGTTGCCTGATCTCGTCGATGGAAGTCGTGCGATGCATATAGTTGAATTATCCCTAATGGTCCTGAAGCCAGTGGAAAGGTGCGTTTTATCTATATGTCTATGCTGAGCCGTAGATTTTTTTGCTAGGTGCTCCGTTGTATTTGAACAGCACAGCTCCCAGAGGGATATTTCCTAATTCTTTCGCTAGACAATTCTTCAGCACAAATAACTTAAACATAACGCTACGCTAGATAACTAAACTACTAAGCACCGTAGATTTTGGCTCATGGAGACACTCAAAGAACTTGTGAAGTCTGGTGGTGTCAGGAGAGAAATGAAATAGAAAAGGTCTGATCTGTCAGTACTGTACCATTTGTTATAGGTATCTGTTACATATATTATTTTTTATTATTATTCATTATTAATATACAGTCAAACATGGATAACTCGAACTTCACGGGACCAAGCAAAAGTGTTCAAATTATCAGAGTGTTCAAGTTATCAGAGCACGGTCACAATTCCATGTATTTACTTATTTATTAGTAGATACATGTACATATACAAACTATAATATAAATCAAAAGCAAAAATGGCTTGTTTCAAATTAAATGCTTCTAATGTAAAGTTTAAAACGTTTTTATCAAAAAGTATAAAGATTTTTCTATCACTTGAGATTGGTTTGTTGTTTGAGGTGATGTCATTGCCAGGACGTTTTTTTTAGATTGACATTGGCAAAACTTGATCATTGTTGAAATGCTCAACAACTCTTGAGTAACAACTCAAGCTACTCAGCAACAACAACTCTTTTTCTTTTGAGCGTTTCACCTACGATCAATTTTGCCGATTTTTCTTGAAGTTTATGCAAAGATTACCTTACTTTACCTGGGATTCGTTAGGAGCAACACTTCGAGGCAGTTCAATTAGAAGTTTTACGAGGTTTTACGGTATATTGTATATCATTCACACTTTTTGAATGGATACTTATTGAATGTACACACGTATTCTGCGTTTAGGTCAAACGATGAATAGTTTTTTAGCTAAGACAACGTATACATTTAATTACAACAATTTTTAAGACGTTTTTAACATTCAACATTCTGACGTTGATTCAACACGGAATCAACGTCGGAAAACTATTCATTGTTTGACCTAAACACAGAATACATGTACTTTCAATAAGTATCCATTCCAAAAGCGTGAGTGATAGAGTGATATACAATGTACCGTAAAAACCTTGTAAAACTTCTAATTGAACTGCCTCGGAGTGTTGCTCTTAACGAATACCACTTTCCTTGCTTCCGAAGGGTGATAGCTAAGCGGATGTTTGGTATAAATCAAATTTCACCAAACCTTTAGAAAAGTCGTTGACAAAAATATTTTGCCGATAGTGGTAATAACGACGCTTATGAATTACGAAAATATGAGTTTTACCTCTATGGCTTGGAATAAAGTGATTTTCTAAAGCGATAACAACCGTTTCAGTAACCGTTGGGCAAAAAACAGTTCGAGTTAACAGTGTTGAGTTCGAGTTATCTATAGCAATTTATCATTACCTGGGAATGGACCAAAGAAACCGTTCGAATTAACCATGTGTTCGAGCTATCCGTGGGCGAGTTATCCATGTTTGACTGTATTTAATATAATAATAACTAATTATTCTTGTAGTTAAAGTTGGTTTATTCAATCTTGACTTATAATAATGAATGGGGTTTATTTAGTAACCTTTGGTGAATGATACACTACACGTTGGTTCAGCAAGGCCCATTTCTGGCTTTATATTTGTAAGCATTTATCATGAACTACCACACTGTCGAAAAGTTCAACAGTGATATAGTTTCATTATTATACCATGCATAGCGTTATTATGTGTTTCAGGACTTTTGCTCAGCTGTTAACATGCATGGCATATTCTACAAGAAGAAGCAGAGTAATAGCAAATAAGAAACCCAGAAGATTCTCCATAAATTGGAGAAAGGAATTGAAAACAGTAAAAAGACAGCAACCACTTTTACTGGTGAGAGCTGGAGCAAAGGTAATACTATTATCAAATCAATGTGCTGTTGTGTGCTTTCTATTCTTGTTTGTATTTGTGAATTAAAAATATTGATTCCCATGTTAAGGATACTTCAGCTTGTGATATGGAAATTAGTGATAGCAGTGGAGGAGATGCCATAACAGACACATGCTGCATAGCTGTTAAAGCCCCCGCACACCTACCATGGAGATTATCAGAATCAAGTTAACCGATTGGTTGCAAGCTTAATTAACCACACCTTTTTACCCATTTAGCCCAACCTGTACAAGGTGACTGCGGTAATGAATCAGTGCACTGATATGATGAGACTGATCAAAGGTCAATCAAATAAAGTGCAGCCTACCGCTCAAATAGAATAACTTGAAAACTACATGTGGTGTCTAGAAAATACTTGGTATGGACAGTCTTGGTTTATAGCCAAGGAAGCTGACCAAGTTTGGTCGCACTTGTGCATAGCTGGCTGTTTGTATTGCCAAAAATGCTAGACCTAAGGTCATTTGACTGAACAAGTTTCAATCTACTGCTATAATGAGCCTGCTGAAATCTGGTTGGTCCTTTTATCCTTTTATATAGTCTGAGGGGGTCATAAAATGAATATTTGTTTCCTCATACATTATGCATCATATAATTAGTTAATCTTCATGTTTAACTATCACACTGGTTGTACTATCTAATGTGCTATTGCTATTGTAGATGAAACTATTTTGACCAGACTGCAGTCATTTAGACACCGTAAAAAGACTTACATCCTGACCCAGAAAGGGAATTGAGATCTACACAAAGATGAGATTGAGAGATTGTTTGCAGAAGATATGAGAGTGAGAAAAATAACAGTTGGTGAGCATAGCTTTGCTATTCTGTCATTTGACATAATCAAGAATATACTGAATATATATATCACAAATTCAGAAGATAATAACAAGCCATTATGTTTTTTAGTGTTTATATAATTTCACAGATGATCGCCGGCCTGCCATTTATCAGGTTTGCTGAGACTGCAAGGAACCGTGTTCTGTCTACTTGGTAGATAAAAGATGGTTAGAATTATTTCTTTTGAAGGTATGTTTTCAACTGCCTTGAGTAGTTATGCTAGCATAGGTTAGCTCTACTAGCATAGGCTACCTGTACCTGTATTAGCATAATCTATCCCAGGTTACCTATACTAGCAAAGGCTACCCTGGGTTACCTGTGCTAACATAGGCTACCCTGGATTAACTGTACTAGCATAGGCTACCCTGGTTTAATTGTACTAGCATATGCTACCCAGGGTTACCTGTAGTAGCACAGGCTACCTTGGGTTACCTGAACTAGTATAGGCTACCCTGGGTTTCCTGTACTAGCATAGGCTACTCTGGGTTACCTGTACTAGCATAGGCTAGCCTGGATTACCTGTACTAGCATAGGCTACCCTGGGTTACTTGTACTACCATAGGCTACCCTAAGTTATCTGTACTAGCATAGGCTACCCTGGGTTACCTGTACTACCATAGGCTACCCTGGCTTACCTGTACTACCATAGGCTACCCTAGGTTATCTGTACTAGCATAGGCTACCGTGGGTTACCTGTACTAGCACAGGCTACCCTGGGTTACCTGTTCTACCATAGGCTACCCTAGGTTATCTGTACTAGCATAGGCTACCCTGGGTTACCTGTACTAGCACAGGCTACCCTGGGTTACCTGTATTACCATAGGCTACCCTAGGTTATCTGTACTAGCATAAGCTACCCTAGGTTACCTGTACTAGCATAGGCTACCCTGGCTTACCAGTACTACCATAGGCTACCCTAGGTTATCTGTATTAGCATAGGCTACCCTGGGTTATCTGTACTAGCATAGACTACCCTGGCTTACCTGTACTACCATAGGCTACCCTAGGTTATCTGTACTAGCATAGGCTAACCTGAGTTACCTGTACTAGCAAAGGCTAATGTTTTTTTTTGTTTATAAAAACTGAAACAGTTTTCATTATGGTCTGTGAAGTATATTCGTGGTCTTCTTGGCAGGGAGCCTCAACAGATGATCCAGTGTGGACTTTGGCCTGTCGACGTTGAGGGAAGAGCCTACTTGAACTTTAGTTTTCTTTTGAGTGCTTCAATCCTGCAGCACTTCTCACCATCTCTGAGCCTTAAAAATTTGTTGGATTCACTCAGCTTTATCTCATCCTTGGATCGCGAAGTATTACATCTGATATTTACAATGTATGTTCACAGTATATGTTAGTTATATTCTCATTATATAACGTCACGAGCGTTGAGCTACATCATCAGCAATCAGAAAATTTTGATGTAAAACAATATTCTTGGCATTCTAATACTAGATTTCCCAAGTGGAGCATGTGTAAAGTAATTCAAAGAGGAAGCCTTTTTTCATTCATCTTTTAAAACTTGATTCTTGTCATTGATCTTTGAGTTTCATCAGGAATTGAGGAGCCAACTCAGGTTTTCATTTCTACTAGTGACGTTGCAGAGCAGGTCACACGTATAAAGAACAGCAAACACAATTTTGTGAGTTTAAGGTGGTGAAAACTATCTAGCAACCTCATTAGTCTTACTCACAGTCAGGTTTTCAGACCCTGTTGATTAAAACCCATCCAATCACAATTCAGTTGAAATGCATTTCTAAAATCACACACCTTAAAAAGACTCAGCATAGGTACCCATAGATATAGCAGTATCAATTGAATTGATTAGATGCAGGCTTAATTAACCCTATCCATAAACTCGTTTAGCAAGGTGGCTGTACCATTGAATAACCAATTAGATCACTGAATTGATAGTGCTGTCATTCACCCAAATTCTAAATCTTACTAAGTTTGATGGAAAAAATGTAGAATATCTTGAAAACTATATGGATTATCTTGAAAAGATAATTGCTGGGTAGTCTTGGTCTGTAGTCAATGAACCTGGCCAATTTTGGTAACATTTGCGCATGACAGACTAAGCAATTTACCCATAGGCATTGTTATTGCTAAAAATCTAAGAGTTGGTGGATGCCATTTCACTCAACCGTTTTAAATTAACCGCCATAATAAGCTTGCTGCAACGTGTTTGACACTTTTTTCTATACCACAATTATTTAGATCATTATTACATATCTCCAATAGATGTGGTGATGCAGTGTGGAAGGCTGCATCTGCCAAAGGAAAATCATTCTCCAAGAAGGATGAGACTGGTTGTTTGCTAGCCACATGCTGCCATTGTTTCTTGTTGAAATGATTGGGTATGACCAATCATTTCAACAATCATATTCATGCACTATGCAGGTATTTGTGGTTGTCCATAATACTTCATCACCGGTCCTGTCAAACATTTTTTTCTTGTCGCAGAAAAAATTCACAAACACCACTAAAATTCTCTGGCAACAGGAATGTCTTGTCTACTTATTACAAATGTATTTCTATTGCAGAAATCTTAACTAGTTTTTGCTATGATGCTCGCTCCATAAAGTTAATGTATTATGTTTTTAGAGAGAATTTCAAGGTGCAAAATTCATTGCCCTTGATACATTGTGCAGATACTGGCCTTGGCTAAAGCAGCTGGAGCTCCTCTACAATGTTCCACACTCTTGCAAAACTATTACTTTCACCATCATCAGAGTCAATGATGCTACCTTAATTATCTGTTCAATCACGAAAATCTGAATCTGAATTGGCTATAATGTCATCAACATAAGTAATTATCTGTTTTCTGACTTGCGCTGTACTTAACAAAACTTACACAAAAGATGTTGGTACGTTGAAAATTCCCAAACAAAAATTTAAAACTGCTTCGTTATTTTAGGATAATTTTATAGAGAAATTTTCGGACACCACTGTCAACACCATTAAAGTCCTAAAGATTTTTGGTCATGTTTTCAACAAATAATAAAATTAAGCTACTACGCAATTGCTGGGAAATTTACATAAATGCGTATACGGCAGTCGCCTATAGGTTTCGCACAAATGCGCAAACGGCACTGAATGAGTTATACGTTTGACCTGCTATTCAACGTCACTAGTAAAAATAAAAAACTGATTTGGCTCCTCATATCCTGATAAAACTTTAAGATCAACGACAAATATCAAATTTTAAAAAATGAATGAAAAAAGGCTTCCTCTTTGAATTACTACACACTAGCCCCACTTGGGAAATCTAGTCTGGATTAGAATGCAAATAATATTGTTTTACATCACAATTTTTAATGCACATTATCATGTTAAAGCGTTGCGTGCATTCAAACATTTCATATGCTGATTTAGGCTAGTGCTTAGTAATTTGAAAATTTGATAATAGTGTACATGTAAAGGAATTTGCCGGACTTTACTTTGGCATGATATAGACTGTTACATAAAGACGAGAGCAAATGCGTATGGTTATTCTGTTCGTTTTTATTAAGGAAGAGAACTTCATTAGCCGAGGAGCTCATGGCTATATGCCCTGCTCAACTCAGTGAGCGCGCACCTTTATATATGATAAATTCACCCGTTCCGGCTAACGGAACCGAGTTAAAAACAGTGTAACAGTAGTAATAAATAGAGTCACTAATGCGTTGGCATGATTATAATACAACGATAAATGAAGGCATAATAGCGATATAGTATAACAAACAAATTGATAACAATATAATAAAAAGGACAACACAGCATGCAAGATATTTAAATATAAAAGTATATACAGGAATTACAATGTCATGGCCTAGTGTCCAACACACACTCCTCTCCATTAGAGACTGTGTCAGAATGGAAAACAGCAAAAGAATAAAGATTTATCTCTTTAGAAGCTGTGCTCCTTACAGAGCACCTAGCAAGAAAATCTATGGCTCAGCATAAACCCACCACTCTACCGATTAATATAGTCATGCATGTAAAGGATGTACTGTTAATAGCGGGTTGTATTGTCGACAATATCGGTCGCATACACTTAGCCTTTTACAATGACCACATACGCCGACCCGCGCTCACCACCCTAGTGACCAATATAGCTGTGCCGGTGAGAGATGTACTAGATATCTTATGGGATTCCATGAAAATGCGATACGCCCGTAATTTAAACTAAGTCAATAATTTGTACAAGATTGGCCATAACCCGAAAACTGTCAACTGCTGATTCATAAAAATGGATTTTGCTATAATATTCATCATGAGACAGTGATAATTATCTATCTTACCAAAAGACAAAATTGATATTCAACCTTTATGCTATACATTCTATCATCATTACATCAATTTTGTTTTTCAAAACATTAAGATTCATGCACAGTTATATTAGGATTTCACAAAGTCACATTATCTATAATAAATGATGTTATAAGCTATATCTATCAAAGTGTAAATATTCGATTCATTTATGACTGGTCGATGGTTCGATGTAGGCCTATATATGTCCTTGCTTGTGCTTGTCGTTCTGCAAAATTGTTTGCTCTGTAGAATAACCTTTGGTACTTCTTGTGATGTATTGCTCTCTTTCATATGTAGTGGTGACATCATACATGTATATGGTCATACATCCGCCAACCTTGTTAATGTCTCTCACCGGCTGTAATGGTTAGATGGCTACTATGCATGATACATGAAAGCATAGGGGTAATACATCATTTCCAACGCTTTTTGTAGCAACAGGGTGGGATTACCATTTCTTTCAGTTTTTCCATGTTTCCTATGCTGGCTGTCGTAGCAATGCTTCCAACATGGCTGCAATCCTAGCTTGGCAGTTTTTTATACTGACCTGTCCGCACTTCCATCACTGACATAGTCCTATCTCCGCAATCTGACACGCTGACTTGTCAGAGCTTCCAATGCTGATGCATTCCTAGCTTGGCAGTCTATCACGCTTTTGATTTAGCGTTACAAACTCAATGATGCCAATCCTAGCGTGATTGCTGCTTTCTGCTTCTTTCAAACTTTCCAGCACTTACACTACTATTTGAAGTATCTTAGTCAACATCTGCAGTGTTTTGGAGATAGCATATATGTCTACAGAACATTTGTAAATATTGCATAGCACTTTGGTGAACACGATTTCAGTACATTAGTTGGTATTGACCAATTCTATGGTGGACTTGATTTAGTTTGGTAAATGTGATTGTAGTAAACTATTAATTGTGTCAACAGTGCTTTGGTGAATAGGTTTGCCACATCTCATTTGATGCACTATCAGGTGCTCCAACTAAATTGCATCAAGTTCTGTTTTTAAGCATTATTTGAGCAAACCACTAACATTTATGCTAGCGATATGTGAGCTAACACATTGCCATCAAGCATTTAGTTGTATAACAATTTTAATGGAAATCTTTTAATCGTTAGCCAATATTAAACATCCATGTTACAAAGGTCCAAGTTGATGCCAGCATAGCCTAACTATGTCATGTGATAAGTTAAAAATAAACTTAAATTAAACTATTTAACCAAAAGCTAAGTTACCAACTGCATGCTCGCCCAAATAAACAAAAGCATGGCAAATAAGCTCTTTGATGTGGCAAATTGAATAAATCAATTTATTTTTGACACTGAAAAATAGAGTTCGTAAGAATAAAGATAAAACATAAATTTTAAAACAATCAAGCCTATCTGGAGAGTTCCTGAGAAGTTTTAATCACATATAAACCATCTTAGCAATAAATATTTTAAAATGAGCATGCCTCAGCTGCGGGATCAATAGCCTTTACTAAAATAAAAATTATTCCCTTCTGGACTTTTCTAGTTGATGCTAACTCAGGTGCCGATTCATATTACTACATTTCTTTGAAGTGATGGATTTCGTTCTTCGTGCCTAAATGTTGCCAAGATGATAATATTTCTTAACTCAAGCTAATAAATCAATATTTCTTCAATTTAGTTCTTTAAGAAGAATTTTAATGGAAAACAGATTTTTCAGCATCAAAAGATTGAGAAAAACCTTCTTAACATGAAGCGACAGTTAGCCCAATGTATTGAACTATTTTTTTTAACTTGAAAATCTTTTATGAGGAATTGTCTCATCTCCTGTGGACAATACAGTAATAAACCAAGACTTGTCAGCAACAGCCTCAGTTGGTTTAAAGAAAAATATTGCATTTAAGACTGAAGAACAGCTTTTACTAGAAGGATGAGCTTTTTTATAACTGATTAAAAGTATTGGCGGCAGGAAGTGAGGTATGTTCAAATTTTTTGTGTGCGTTGTAGAATAAGAAATAGAAATAATGCGTACTGTATCTAGCATTAAAGACATACATTGAGCTGAATGATTTGATGGTAGTAAACTTTCTCAGGTAACTTCAGACTACCAAAAAGCATAATAATTATCTAATATCATCATAGCAAGATAAGTTTTTGTGAATGCCATAAACACATGAAATATAACTGAGCTTGATATGATCTTTCAGAAAATGATCATATAAGTGTTTATTGAGTATAGAGAACCATATATTTGTCCATCAGTTTATATTATAGCTGCGAGTAAGGCTTTTTGCTATGACCACCAATAGTTGTACACATGAGCTCTAAAAAAACCTGTTCTTTTGGTTAGAGCAAGAGTTCTGTTAAAGCATTCCTACAATAACTTAAACTACATTAGATTATTCATAAAGATATTTGAACCATAATAATTTAGATGAATAAAGTCAGTTGCAAAGAGATAATGTTGTAGCAGCATGCAAAGCAACTAATAGTTATGTGATGCTTATTCTGGTGACAATCAAAATGTGTATAAACTATTGATGCGCCCAGCGGTAACTATCAAAACACATCTGTATTGGTTAAAACGGTTGCTTTTAACTTATTGTGTCGTATTACTAAAGTTTCAAGTTTTATTTGAAAATTGGTTTAGCTAATTAAAAACTATTCTGAAATGAGAAGACAAAAACATCTCATAACAAGATGCGGGGTACCAGTCTGAGTTGTTTTAAAAATGATGTATTTGTAATAAAAGTAAGGCCAAGATTTTTGAAAAATACTGTAATAGGAAAAACTTCACCAAAGAGCAATATATAAAATCTTTAAAAACACACCACAGCTCCAAGTTTTAATGCTTTGAATAGATTTCTAATTGACTTCTATGAATTTGCACATTACCAATTTAAGAATTTAGAGCTGCACTTTATCAATCTTTCTGGGACTAGCGATGTATACTCCTCAAAACAGAACTTGTTGAAGTAGGCTCGATTTTGGTTCACGGACGCTTCTCAATTCACACTTTGTACATTTGTTGTACTAACTCAGCTATGATGTCTGATCTGTATATTTGTTTTTGTAGTGCTGCCCTTTAATTTAAATAGCAGCAACAGAATTCACTAAACTAAATCTGCTAAAAAGTTATTATTTTTTAGATCACACGAACGACAATTGCTTTTAGTAAAGAGTAGAGAGCCAAGTCTAGAAAGAGGTCAGCACCAGTGAAGTTGGTAACTGTACAATTAGTAAATTCAGTCATTTAATGAATTAGACTATAAGATAAAAAAGTAACTATCTCGTCATCGTCATTCGAACAACCTAGTAGTCTAAATAGACCCGCTTAATGGTGCAATTAAATGCACTAATGTTTCCTCTATTAGGAAAAGCTTAGTCACATCTGATTAATTTAAATTCATCAGCAGTAAGTGTCTTTGTGACATTGAACAGCTGTTTCAATGCGAATTTTTACCACAAATTTATTGGAGTGGAATGGCGTCAAATTCACTCAGATTTTGCTGTGTCTGTCAAAGTGGTAGCAACTCAAAATCTTTTAAACAAATGAAAACTCTGTGTATATCTCACATAATTAATAAAGGCTAAGCTTTTTATTATCTTATAAAACTAAAAACAAAATCAGCATATTTACTATACAAAATAGACCAAATACTCATCAGCTGCACTTCAGTTTTTGCATAGATCATCAATGTTATTATTTTCATGCTAAAAGTCTAATTTATTTGCTTCAAATTTTTTGCAAAATAATTTATGTTGCTAGATAAGAGCTTTCAAAGAAGAAAAAAAGTATAAGTTCCTGAAGGAGCGATGTATAAACTATGGTTTGAAAATGTATATTTAGCCTTCAGCCAAACTTTTGATTGTTAGAAATTTTCCAATAAGGCATTGAAATCATCAGTTTGCTCAAATGACAAATATAAAACTGACACGTATCATAAATAATATTATAACTGATCAATTTAGCCATTCTAGAATTCTCATTACCACATGATAGACCGCGATGCACTTTTGTGTAGGAGTTATGTAAGCATACATACGTAGTGTTTGACAGCATGATATTAATGTCTGGCTTTAATGGTAATTATTTTACTAACAAAGTTATAAATAGTAACCTTTATCTTCATTCTTTTAACTAAATGGTGTTTACAAGCTCACCACCATCTGTCACACGTAAGCAAAAAAAAGGAAAATTGCAAAGTCAGACTCGAAGACTCTTCTAGTGTTTATTTTTAAAATGTTAGGATTAACAACTAATTGCTCGATAAACTCGAATGCGCTCTCTTGGTAATAAATATTAAGAATCTTTGACAGAAGATATCACACCTCAAAAAGCTGAAAAAATGATGCAGTCAAAGTTATCAGTAAGCCGGGTAATAGCTAGCATTTCTTCAATTTTCAGTCAAAGATTTATAAATAGGTATTTACATGTCTGGCTCTCAAAAACCAGACAGAGTTTGGGAACCAAATATTTTTGGGACCTGACAAAAAGCACAGAGCATGTACGAGTAAAGTTTGGATAAAACTATCAAAAATCATGAAAATGCGTAGTGCTTATGAGGTCTAACAGACCAATTCACCAATTAGGACTTACTATTGTTTGTAATAAACGTTTGAAATCAATTAAAAATTTTAGATGTTAGTGAAAATGCTAGCTTGAAATGGTATTATATTTCTGTTGGCTCTGTTCTTATCTAATTGCAGTAGGTTGTTATTCATCTTAAACATCCATATAAAATACTAACTGCAGAGAGCTCTCATTACATGACCTCCTTGCACTATGGGATTAAAACCTTTTGCGGAAAATTTGCCAATAGAAAAAAATAATTGTTTGGAAAAAATCTTAGCAGCTTGGCGCAAATTCAAGGCATATTTAATAGAAGAATAATCTGCTGACTTACATTATTGGTTTGGCATATCAGAAACTACCTTGAGCAAAATATGTAATAAGTTGTATTCTCGCTTAAAATTCAATCGCTATAAATACTCAAAGAACTATAATAACTTGGTATTAACTTTGTGTAATGCTGATCAGCATTATTTTTTTGCTTTGTGATTGGTTGCATGCAGCTGTTTGGCTCTAGTTCAATATATGAGAAAAGTTTGTCATTAATTCTCTTTTACCACTTTGAATTTTTGTTCTCATCAGTAGAATATTGAGGTGTTGCTAAAACTTAAAAACATTCAAAAACTTCTTGCTAATACTTAATGAATTCTACAATTCTCAAGTGTCATCCACATCAATGCTTCATTGCTAGATCTCATTATACATAATTGATGATATAGGGTTGGCTATAGCACTCTCAAAATAGTACCTTTTTCATATAATTCACACTAGAGATCCCGTTTAACATTCAGTTCAGACCATATCAGTAGGTGCTATCTTAGTGATGCCTATTTGCTCATCAGTTACTATAGACCAGTGGTTCCCAACTACTTTAGCCATGGACCCCCTGAGCTCTTTATCTAAAAGTCATGGACCCTTTATAAACATCATAATATATGGTGTTTATAACAATGCATTGTAAATTGGCGTACATTATAAATTGGAATAATATAAGAGACAAAACATTTGAAATGTTTCTATTTATTTACTTATATAAAGCAATGCTATACTAAATTGCTTTGACTGTTAATTTTCAGTAGTCAGTTTGTTAGTGGGATGGATTGTACTTCTCGTTTTTCACCAAATTCTCAATCTTTGGGGGAATGGTTGACAAAGCGCATCGCATGTCGTCTTCAAGTCCCAGTCGGTTTCAATGTTTCGATTTGAGAACAACCATGGAGGAGAAAGCGGACTCGCATAAGTATGTAGACACAAATGGGAACAAAGTTTAAAGGGCGTGTTTGGCTGTCTGTGGATATGAATGAATCATAGAATGCAAAAATTCTTCAATAGTTTTATCTTCATAAACATCTTGTTTTGCTGGTTTCATGGTTTCAACATGCTGGGTTCATTTTGTTGTCAAATAAATATAGTTGCCAAATATTTACACAATTATGATCAGTCAGCTGCCATTAACAAGCATTCATGATATTAATAGTCACCATTGAGAAATGACCAAAATTTAGTTTTACATACCGAATTTAAGTATGAAAACTACACTGCACAGCTTTGCCGCTGTCCCATCTTATTGGCCAGGCCAAAAAATGTGACAACGACAAAAGACTGCCATTTTATATCATAGGTGGAAAAATATTAATTAAAAACTAGGGAAAAAAGGCCATTGCTTGGGTGATTTCGGGAAGACCCCTACCAATGTGAAAATTGGTAAAAATAAGTAAGTTGAAATTTTTTATTATCCATGGATTTTAGTACCGTATATTGCTGAAACTGAAGAGGGGGAGGGAGAATTATGTGTTTGCTGGTTACAGGTTGCGTTATTTTGTACCACTAAGTAGAAATCAGGTACTATCCAGCGATTGACACACATAGGTAATAAAAGTCTCAACCCAAAAACCTAACAAGACAATGCGACCACCCCGCGGGAATTGAATTAGCCCTGAAACCCAGGCTAGCACAATCCCAACAGATTTCGATCCTTAAACCCCGCCCATATGATAGCCGTCACCTATCCTTTCAGGGTTTATATCATTGATCCAATCACTATGTCAGAAATAGCTGTAAATATCTTGCTAGAAAAACCAATACTGGCACCAGCCTGTGGACCCCCTCAAAAGTTCCTGTGGACCCTTAGGGGTCCATGGACCACCAGTTGGGAACCACTGCTATAGACGGTAGTTAGATGTGACAAAGTTGGCTTTACCAGGGATTGAGGTTCTATTTATAGATTTGGATTACAATTCAATTCAAATTTTTTGGTAGTGAGTTCCTTGTGTGAGAAAAGCAAAACAGGTGCAGGTTATTTCAAAATACTTGGAGCAAACAAGTGATGGCAACATACAGCAAACCATATTTAAGCTTTCACCTTAAAAACCTAAAAGCTTCTGACAAAGAGCTAAAGGAAAGTTCGCAAAACCTACGTGGTGTTTTTAAACCCATGAAAATTGTACCAAATGCATGCACACAAAAGATGTATACATGCTTGTCTCACAGTACGTTGTGAAATTTTAGTGCAAAGGATAGTTCAAGAAAATATCACATCAATGAGTCAATAAAAGAAGGTACAGCAATTATACTTCTTTATATATTTGTTTGGAGCTGTTTTGTAGCAGCAGCCATTACCAAACCACATCATACCAACATCAACAGCTGTGGTATATCAGCTATGGCATTTTTGTTGATATCAATTATTTGGAAACTATTGAGCGCTTTCATTAAAGCACAGCTTTATAAAATGCTATTAGTAGTCAGTAAGCCACCTCCAATTATTGTTCAGTTTCGCTCAAGTTGCATGGATATACAATGTGTGGGTTGTGGGTTATAGAGTTAAAGGTGCTGAACAACACGGGATGCAGTAACTCACTGCAAACCTGCCCATTAAATCAGAATTAATGATTTTTTAGAACCAAAATTGGAGAGTTGCCCTCTCTTGCCAAACGAATTTTAATCATTTGATTGGTTCAAAGCGTGGGGTAGTTTAAGGGTGAATACAGTGTGTGGAGTTCTAGCATTTAATTATATTGAGAAATTGAGTTCCAATCAAAATGTTTTTGATTTATGAGTAAGATAATCAGCATTACGATTTGTTGCTGCCACTTTCAAAGCACTAGCTAAAAAATCCACCCAAACAACTCAGTCAGCAATGCTATGATAAGTTGCTGAAATATCTCAAAGATTGGGTAGTTACTAATAAAGATCTAGAAAGCACTTTACTCCAGGATTTTATACATTCTTATACTTATGATGATGTTGTTGATACGTCCACCGGTAGCAAAGCTGAGCTGTCTTTCATTCACCAAACCTGCTATGTAAGGATAACCAGCTTAGCAAAGCTCAAATCAGCGCAAAATTCAAATGTAAGTAAGTATATATGGACAAGCATGTCCTAGCAAACCAACTACATATAGTGGTGGTGGAAAATGAGAACAAGAGGGCCACTATAACAGACATAGCAGTACCCAATGACTACAACATAGCCTGCAAAGAAAAAGAAAAGGTAGAGAAATATCTCTCTCTTGGAGAAGAGATTGAAAAATTCTGAGATGTAAGAAGAACAACTGTAATTCCAGTAGTCATTGGGCACTGGGCACAATAACACGGGCGCATAAAATGTGGCTTGCCCAGATACCGACAGCAATCAACTAAGGTGAGTTACCAAAACAAGAACAGCTAAGATCTTGAGGCAAGTGCTCAAACTCCCAGGTATCTGGTAGGAGACCGGCGTTAGAACAGAAATTACCACCCATATGGGTTAACCGGGGTGAGGAAGCAATTATATATATATATATATATATATATATATATATATATATATATATATAGATATATATATATATATACAGTATATATATTGAATACTTTCATCCTGTAGGGTATTTGACTCCCAAATTGAAACCTTACCGTAAATACACCTTAGAATGACATATCTACGAATGACATGTATTCATTACGTTTGTTTTATTGATTACAGGATGTTTATGTGGCACCACCAGTTTAGTGGTTATGTAAGTGTAAAAATTGCCATGCGTGAGAAAAAAAGAGATGAATGTCTCATTTTCACGACCAAACCACGTATCGTGGTTTGCTGCGCAAACCACGATATGTGGCATTCTGTTCCACAGACTGGTTTCAAATGCATTACCAAAGTTGAGGAAGTAAAATACCTTATAATTCCAGGTCAATTGGGAGTAGCTTATTATAACTATCGACACTACCATGGTAAGTTTTGAAGGTAATTAGCCTTTGTGGCTGCTATTTTTATTGCTTCATCCAATATGTTATTAAAATACCCTAAAAGTCTAATATTTTGTTAGCACCAAGTATTCAGATGCGGAGAGTCTGGTACCATCTGAAAGGCTGCAAGAACACAAGATCTACAACATGGTGTGTGGGCAGAGGAGGCTATGCGCCTACAGATCTTTGCTATTTTGAACAGACCCACCAGAAATTATAAAATAAGAGTGACGATCACTACCAGTCTGTGTCTTAACATGGTGCGAGCTGCATATCCTGGAACTGAAGATGGCGAAGAATATGCATATATGGCTCTTACAGAGTTTAAATTTGCTGCAGTAGAATGATTTTCATATAGTATATACAATATATATTCATACATTTCAATTTTGTAGGCAATTTATAATATATATCACATTCAAAATAAAAGACAATGAATGCAAACAGCGAACAACAAAATAAATGTAGCAAACCGAGCTAAATATGAACAGAGAAAATTCACAAGTAGTAAATGGGATACAGACGGACTATGGTAGGTAATGCAGAAGGTAATTCCCTTGCCCGAGGCTAAGCAAATAGATCTCTGGTCTCTTTACAATTAGCTGCATCACAGGAGAGAACACCACGCTGACTTGAAGACATTCAATTGCTACAACAAAACATTAAACTGGTTATGCAGACTATTCCTAACAAAAAGAAAAATATCAAACTATTTATGTGCGTAACTTATTGTCAATTTGAAAGAAATGTTTGGTACCCATAATTAACGATATTAGTTTTATAGCATATAGTTTTTGTATAGATATGTGGTGTGTCTATCCTATGTTGAAACAAAAAAGTTAAAATTTTAAACTAGTGTATAACTACAACTAACATTTTATAATTAAAATATTTCCGTCAGTTGAAATGACAGATTGACTAGTAAACCAATTAAATGAACTAAACTAACACAAAATGCTGCAACTATAAACTACTGTAGTGATGATGTTTCTAATTTAGTAGTTTTAAGATTTTCTGATTATTTGCCATTTTTGGACAATGCATAAACTTACATCAATGCTTTAGAGTATTATTGGTGATTAATCTTTGACATGGGTTTATCTTAAACATGTTCAGCCAGTGAAAGCTGGCTAAACAAAGGCAAAGCGACTCCATTTATTTCTGTGAACATTTTTCATCAATTTCATAACCTCTATTACCAGGTTCTTTGCCAAAAGAGTTAAGCACCGCTACTCTCCTAAATATTGACCTCATGTTTATATGAACACCCTGAGCATTAGCTACATTAGTTTTTGACTTCTCTAAAAACATGGAAAAAAAGAGTTGTATAATTTAAATCAATTGCATCAAAAAGATTTATTATTCACACAAAGATATATTTTAGAAAAACAAGAAAACTAGGCAGTTTCTCATCATAGTCTAACAACTGTATAAACATATGCTTATACTAAGTAAAAATATTGTTGCTACTCGTAGAAAGTAAAAATATGCCAAGCATATTATCAGCCATTGGAAACATTTAATATGAAAATGTTTTCCAAACACGTTGAAACCAAATATTAAGTATTACGATGTTTTAATCAATCGAGCTTTATTTAACTGCACCTAGTAACTTAATTACAATTGCATTCTTTACTTTTTAGTATTTTATTACTAAAATGGAAACAGCATCATTATAACCTAATGAATCTTTCTGATCATTCCATAGAGTGATCCGACAAAAATTTGTATTTACGCTACTATTTTTGTAAGTTGGTTGCAACTCTTTATCCTTTCAAGAATTACTTGGATTACACCCTGAATAATTGCTACTGCTAGCATTTTAAATAGCCATCACTTTATTTACAAACTTCATCATCAATTCACACCACTAAACTATTGAGTCGACTAATTTATGTTTTATTTTCAAAACAAGTGTTGACTAAAACATAAAGCTTACCAAAAATGCACATTATTCCAAACACACAATTTTTTGCAGGTTCGAGTGCCAAAATAAGGGTTTCTTTGTACTATAAATAAAGCTTTTCTTACATTATTTAATATTTCAAATTCTTTAACTAAACCTAAATCACCTGTTATGTTACACGGTGATAATTTAAGTCTACAGGAGCGCATGCGCAGCTTTTAGTTAACTATAAAAGAAGCACAAATAGCAAGCAGCTTCAGTTCAGGATGGATGAGAAGTCAGAGATCACTGAGGTGAGTTAAAAATTAAGAGACAGGCAAAAAATTAGGTTGCTTAACATCTGAAAATAACTTATTTTTTATGAGACACCATTTTGGAATACTTGTCTAAAAAAGACTTTGTTGAAATATTTATTTATATATTATCGTACATTTTAGAAAGTAAAATTGTTATGAAAAAATAACATAAAGTACGCGCCGAAGCATTATTGACACTGATGAATTTTATTTGCAGTGGGTCATTAACAAAGTGTTTTTTATAAACATTTTATTATGAAACTAATGAACTGCAGATCAGATAGAAACCAAAAAGAAGCTGGCATTTATACTGACTTTAGTATATTATTTTTTAAACACCATTTATTTAGATGTTTACTTTTTAGAAGCAGCATTTATTATACACTATTATAAAACAATATGCTTAAAATAGGATGGTAAGTTATTTAAGTAAATTCCTAAACAAGAAACTAATACAGGGTTTTATTGCTTGTCAACAAAAATAACCATTTTCAAACTTTGAGTAAAAGGATTAATTTTCATAAGTTTAGATGCATGTTCAGAGAAAATAGATTTTTAAGCAGGTACACAGATGATATATTACTTTAATTTCACTTAATCCATTTTTAAGAGCAGTGTATTCTTTATAAATTACCAATTATAAAACAAATTCTGTGCAATTATTTAATATTTTACACTAACTAGGAGATCAACCAGACCTAAATTGTAAACCTACAAAACCTTCAAAAGCTGTGTGCAAGTTTTAAAAAGAACTCCCCTTTTCACCCTGAAAATTGCGTGGTTCAAAATGTCCTACGCACATGTTTTCAAGTTATATAACCACTTGAACCACTGTGATATTAATAGTACTAATAGATTTATAGACTTTAGCAAAAACTTCCTATTTGTAATTAATAGCCAGATATTTCAGGTACTATCTTATTGTGCTAACGCCCTTACCCGTTAGTTGTAAAGAATGATTTTTTATCAATATACCGTGAAATATCAGTTTCACGGTATTTATTTACCGTGAAATTAAAATTTTATGTAGCCTAACATGTGTGTAAAACATTACATCTGTTTCAATGGATTTTCACAAACTGCTTAATACATGTATGTATATTTCAGAAGATGTCAGGAACAGGCAAGTCCAAGCTGATTGGTATTTCCATGTTGATACTTACTCTGCTGCTAACAGTGTCGGTAGCGTTTATTATCTACCTGGCTTTAGCCAACACTCACTCTAACAACCAGAACAAAGGAAAGAATGAGGAGAGTGTCAATCTGAATGCTGAAATCCTCGTGAAAACTTCTGATAAGAAGGTGAGCAAATTATTTCAAAAATTGGTTTCATGATATTGCTAGAGTTTTTAAGTTTTTAATTCACATGCGAACCTTTTACCAGAAAGCTAAATGACATGATAACAACATATTAGAATGACTCAAGTTTTAAATTCATAACTTTTAATTCTGCTGAATCCTAACGTTAACACGAGGAGTGTCTAAAGAAGTATTTTTTGGATGATTAATAAAGGAAAAAGATTGCATGGAGTACAGCCATGGTGGACACCTGATCTACAACTACCAGAGTGATGGAAGGTTTGACTTTGATGACCTTGGCAAGGTAAAACTAAGCATATATCTTAGCTAAATACTGTAGCAGTCATTGTGAGCTAATTTAAATGAAAAATACATAACAGAAAACAAAAAGAATAATGTGTTTGCTCTGATCATTGTTTAAAATGTAAAGCAAAGTAAATAATTGAAAGTTTTTTTGTGTTTAAATATTATTATTACTGCTTTTTGTTTGCTCACTTTTAACTTTATTACTTAGCCAATCGCTGTGATAGAATTTGAATCTGAGCTTAAGCATGTTTTTTCTTGCCTATGTTTAATACCTTACAGGGAATCCACGTGAGAAAGAACCCAGAAGACCCTGTTTGTTACATAATACCCATAGGAGGAAATAGCACTATTGATACTGGTTTGGAAGATTTCTTACAGTCCAACAATAGAGGTGAAGTGGGAGCCAAAGAAACTGAAATCGGTGTAGTAGTGGTTCCTGGAAAAATATCTGATACAAGTTTTCTGCCCCAGAAAGTTCATGATGAGTGTAGAAGTGGATACCAATGGATGGTGGTCATGAAGAACAGTGATGATAATGAGCCAGGTTAGTGAGAACACAAACTTCAGTGGAGTACTTTAAGCTCAGTTCTTAAGTTTGTTTTCAAAAGTGGTTGAACTGCTCTTTAAAATCTGGTAGCAAAAACCAAATGCTTGAGCATCGTGCATCATCTTTGACTAACTAACTAAGTTTTTTTTCAATTTTCTTAAATGTAAATTGCAAAATCTATTTTTGTAATGATTCTAGATTATGCTTTTCAAACACGAATCCTCTGTTTGAGATTGTCTTTTTTGAAATATATAGTAGGAATATTTTTGTACTTTTATGCGCAATTTAACATTAAGATTTGCAGTTTGTGACAGAAAAAGATTATATCTATATATATATTTCTCAAAGTTTTCTGTTTTCGGTATGGCTAGCTGTAGCTATTTGAATCTTGATATTTCATGAAATTGATATATATGATATAATGATAATTATATAATTATAATGATATAATCATGAAATTTCGCGTTTGAATAGATTTGGACTCACAATGATCGCATCAACAAGTGTCTTATTTGGGTGCTCCACCACAATGCGCTACCACTACCATGCCATAGTGATCAGATACGTGGCATCATAAAACGGTACACCATGCACATGCTAATTATTTTAGCCTTAGGTTTTTGACCAAAGATATTGAGATTTGTTTGTGGGAGCTCAAACATAAATTTGGTTCTTGACTAAACCAGAGCATGGGCATCGAAATTAGCAAAGCTTCGAAAACAGCATGGAAGCATTCGTTAACAAACAGAGAAGCATTTTACGCTTCATAAATTCTTTACAAAAAGGGAAGAACCATCTGGGACAACGTATCCTCTACCGAAGAAACTTTGCTAGGGAGATAACCGCTCCAGTCGAGTTACCCTAAATTGTTTTGGAGGAGGAGTCTTCTTTAAAGATGTGAAGTGAACGTGCCTTGCTGTTTATTTTTCTTTTTTCTATGATTTTTGATGTCACTGATCTGTTGAATTTTTTGATGTTTTATATTAATTTCCGCAATTTTTAGTATTGTATCTTAACCTTTAATGTTTATGTTTTAAGAGCCAAGCGTACGAAATAGTTACTTTTGATTTTCTCCCATCATCATAAACAGAAAACCTTTTATTAAAACTAAACACGATCTATGTATATCTACCCATTTCTATTTATAGTATACAGTACAGCTTATGGCGTAAAATGTTGAAAAAAGACTTTACCGAAGTTGTTTTCTTGCTTTGGAATAGATTAATATTTACATAATTTTATTTTTATGGAAAAAATTGTTTTGGATCTCGAACAACTCGGTTTTTGATCAACCTTCTAGAACGGATTATGTTCAAGAACGGAGGTTCTACTGTATGCTTTTTAAAAATATACGTCGATGAAAATTATAAAATTATAAACTTACAGCTCTTTGAAAACCTTTATAATTTTTTCAATTATTTTAATTTTAGTTGTCTTGTGCAAAAACCTTTTTCTCATGATATGGAGTTTAAATGTTACAGTTGTTTGAAAAAGTTTGAAAACCTTTACAGTTGTCTTTATTTTTTCTCTTAATTCATTTCACCTACACAAAACACTTCTTTCATGATATGTAGTTTGAAAGTTAGAATGGCAAATGTTGTCATATGTTGAATATAAAAATCAATTTTCTGACCAAAGACTTTTTCATTATCCGGGAAATGCTGGGTAGCACAGTTAGTCAAGATATAAAACATAAAACTACACAATTGAATTTTTGAATCTTCATGTAGCCTTGCTCTAACAGCCATCAACATTTTTTGATATTTTGCTTATTTTATTACAGAATAGATTAAAATACTCTGAGCAAAATCCATAATATCTACATAAATGTTTTAAACTATTTCAGTACAGAATCAGTTCTTATTTATTTCAAAATGTTTCTTGAAAGACTATTTAATCAAAATAATTATAAAATCGATGTCCTCTAGAATTAGTTACTTGTTAATTCCACTGATTGTTTATTCAAATTTTTGACTCTCTAAGATGCACAAATATTGTAGCAAAAAAAATTAAGTTCGATCACAAGTATGCACAAACAATAATAACACGCTGACTAATGGTTGCTATAAGTTAATTTGCTAATCATATTGCAACACATATTTTTCTACAGATGTTGCCAGTAGCGGTCTCATTGTAATAGCCAGATTTCTCGTAAATTTTTGCATTTGAACTGCTCTTCTGTTTTTCAAATTTGATGAAAAACTAGCTAGTGCTGAATATATTTTACATTGCAGAAAATGGGAAAAATGAAGGAGAGATTGAACTTAGCAGAGAGAAAAGAGAGTATGACATGAGCACTGTCACAACTACTCTTGCTTTTGGCTAGATGGCGGTGTTTTCAAGTTGTGCTGTGCTACCTACCTGCATTTGAGCAATGATGAACTATGCCCCAAAGAGTTTATTCTATAACTTTCGGTTTTTTACACTACCAATAAACCTAGTGAAAACACATATGCATTAACAAACATTATGCAATAGCTACTTCATCATTATTATTGTTATCTGTTTTGTTTTTATCTATTTGTTATATATTATTGTTCACATGACTCAAATGTATATCTGATCAATGTAAACTATACTCAAATTAATACAGGTTCCAAACACAACTGTTTGTCTGCAGGCTCTTCCTTCCATATCATATATTATAGAATTGAATCTGTAACTGAACCATGTTTTCTGAGAGTTGTCAGCAATAACTATGACGCACACTTTACTCATGCTTACAATTCCTATACATGTACGAAGACCTTGTCTATGTTTGTATAGTTGACTCTTTAAGGACATAAGAGATAAAAGTAATAACATAGTTTTATACCCAATATGCAAATACACATTTCTTGCAATAGCACAATATAAATTCAAAAAATAACAACTCATTCTTGCGAAGATTTGGCAAAAACCGATTTTTCATCGTTGTTATTCTGAATATCACAGAGACTAGAGTATTATTAGTTGATTCAATTGAAAGTTTGATTCAACAATATTTACATTTACTTCTAATTTAATTTGTTTTAACAACAACCTAAAACATTTATTTCTACTCCGCAGAACTTTAGGAACATTATTGCTGGGCACTTTGGTAAAGCAAGCTGAACAGCATTATTCTTAGAAATGCAAAAGAATCTGCTTCCATCACTATAAGCTTCAACATCCATTTTTATAAGATTTACTCACAATCTCTCGAGCTTTCAGAGCATCTCTCAAACTTCAGCTACACCTCAAATTTATAACATTCAATTATCTTATTAGGTGTTTTATAAAAACAATATTTATTGCATTTAGAAAAAAACTGATTTAATAAAGCTGAAATTTCATGATCCACAGCTACTTGAAATTTTAGTATCTACATTTATTTTGTAGTGCTGCACTTGAGTATTTGGAAAACTTAGTATTTACATGAGTAAGTGCAATAAGGAACTGCAAAATGTATTGAAGTCATAAACAATAAAGTTGCACAGCAGAGTTAAAAAATGAAACTTAAATAACACTGTAATAATTCCTTCCTTTATATAACGACTTGTGCATACATATTTTATGAATTTAATGTCTGGTAGTAATGGTTTAGGAAACAAGAAATAAACTATATTTATTATGTATAACCCAATGAAATGTATAATAATATTGATACAACTCCTAAAAAACAAAAGACGATGTTCCAATACTATAACTAATTGGTTTAAACTGTAGTTGAGTCGTCTCTATTGCATTATTATATTTTAGTGGGTAAATTTTTTCAGCTAACTAAGCAACATTAAAATATATAATAAGATATAAAATAGTTGTGATACTAGAATATTTTTGTTTTTAATGTTATAAGGACATAATGCCTCACCTATGGGAGTTGATTTTTCTTTTACTGTTGTGTAATTTTAAATACTTTTCATCGCAAGAGATCAAACAAGTGATAAAACAAAAGAATCTGCCTCAAAAGGTTGTAAAAACTAGCAAATCTATGCTATATAGCCACTGATTTGCCGATGAAATTATTTAAAGAAACCTGGTTTAGTAGTTTTTAGATTAAGGAATAATTTTGAACATATCTAAATTCATGTAGATTGGCCATAGGCCGCCTCTTGGCAAACCCCAGCATATTCCTGATAGCCTAAAACTAAACTAACATATTACCCTCTAACAAATTGGCTAATAGCGGCCATTTTGAGTCATAAACACCGTAATTTCTAAAAAAATGTTTGGATTGTAAGCATGTCAAGGAAACAGAGATCTAAAAACAAATTTTAATACCATCTTTATTTAAAATTACGCTTATAGAAATAAATTCCAGTTTTCAAAAACCTTATTTTTGAAACTGAAAATTTTTAAATTTACTTGTGTCTCTATTTTTATTAGGAAACTTAATTATAGCCCGTTGTATAACTGTTATTTTGTCTAATGAAGTAGTGATTTTGAAATATACGATAAAATTTTAATTTTCCTTTAAAATTGTTGCTAATTTTGGTCAAATAAGTCCCAAATTAATTATTCGTAAACTCAACTATTTGGTTGTCTCTTATTAATCTGAATCAAAAAATGGTTGCCGTAACCAAACACCTGGGCATAAATTCTTGTGTATAACAAAGACCAGCTTTTAAAATTTTGCGACTGGCTTGATTTAATTTGATGCTGCCAAAAACACTGGCAAGCGATCAAATGAACAGCCAGCCATCTAAGAGAGTACTAAAGATAAAACACTTTTAAAATATCAGAAGGTCAAACCTTTGAATTCTGAATCAGTTAAAAGGATTTTAACAATAAGTTTTAATTGAAAAAAATGCAACAAAAACACACTTAGAACTGCAAATGAAACAATATCCAAAGGTTGCCATCAAATTTTGAACAGGTATCTGTAGCTGAAGTTACACAAGCTAAACTTATCAGCAAATTCAGATTGTTGATTGTTGAATTCACGCAGACACTTTAGGCTGTTTTTTGACAAGTCACCAGCATATTCCTGATTGACTCAGACGCAAATAAAGTAAAATATCTGTATTTAACAAATGACTAATAGTGGCTTTTGTTATTCGTAAACATGGTAATTTCCAAAAAGCCTTTTGATCGAGTGCAGTTCAAAAAAATTAAAAACTAAAAATGAATTTTGATACCATCTTTAGCTCAAGTTTTGCGTATAGAATTAAGATCCAGTTTTCAAGCCAAAAGATCAGTTTTTAAAACTGAAAGTTTTTAATTTGGCTTGTATGTTTCCAATTTTAGGTTAAATCTTATAGCTTTCCAGCATAAATGTTGTTTCATCTAATACACTAGTGCTTAAAAATATGCTATACGTTTGTTTTCTTTGAACATTCTTGCTAATTTTAGTAAATTAAGTTCCTTAGGGATCATCCAGAAAACTCAATCATTTTTTTACTATTATTAGGACGAATCAATCAATGGTTGCCATAACCAAACATTTGGCACAAGATATTCTGTAAAACAAAACACTCTTTGGACTTCACACTTCTTGCTTTTGGTCCAATGAACAGCTAGCCATATAGAAATATACTGAAAAAAGAGAATATCTTTAAAAAGGCAAAAAAGGTTACATTTTCGCAATCTAAGCAAGAAATAATGATTTGAAAATAATTTTAATGGTAGCAAAAGCATGCAGCAAAAGCTAGGCATGTCTAGAAAAGCTGCACAAAAAATCTATGTTGACATATAATTCGATATAAGATGTGTATATATATATATATATATATATATATATATATATATATATATATATATATATATATATATATATATACATATATATATATATGTATATATAAAAGTTATATTTATACACATTAGTAAAAAGAGTGCTCAATGTTAAGAGTAAAAACAGAGCTGATATATAATAATATATGTATACATCATTATGCTGATATACATAATACCGCACGAAACTTTAAGTAATAAAATGTTTTACCTAAACTTGTAGTTTTTTAGTACACATAGTTTTATATATATATATATATATATATATATATATACATGCACATATGTATATGTTATATATAATGTTTTTAGGTGTACAAGTTCTGCATGTTCTTGAAAGCCATTTGTTTCATTAGCTTGGTTCAGAAGCTGGAAACGGCCCAAGGCAAGTCATTTACACTTGGAATATTGTTTTGCTTGTTAAAACAATTGTCAAACATTTATTGTATCATTGAAAACGGTTAAAAACACTGCACATATATTACATGGATCAAGTACTAAAACAAAATCATAAAATGTGAACTCATTACTGCCAAATTATTAAACATTTATTGTATCAATGAGAACAGTTAAGAACACAACAAATATATTAAATCTATTGGGTACTAAAATAAAATCATCAAATGTGAACTCATTACTGAACTATCCAATTACAATCAGGTAAGTTTAATATACCGAGGAAAAGAATCTTCATGGTGATTAACAATTTATGGTTTAATGTAATGAGGAGATAATTCTTTATGATGTGTGATTAAAACTTCGGCATATGCAGAACTTTTCAGCTTCTCTAATTCATCATAGCTGTCAAATTAAAATTTTTGACCACTCATGTGCATCCATTATCTTTGACATAACGTTCTTCTGTAGAGTAGCTTTGTATTCATGAACGAACAATAGACGACAACTCAAACTGATGAAGCAGAAGCTATGGTTGTAGCTGAAAGATTGCTTTGTTCTTGCACTGGTGGTTTGCTACAATTAGTCTGTCTTCAGAGATGTCCATGTCAAACACATAACCACTCTCAATAGCACTGTCTGTCAGCTCTGACACTATCTCTCCTGCAATATAAGTATAATCAACAGTCAAAGTTTGTTCATGAATAAAACTTTCCATATAGCAATTTATAGGTGAACTTATGCAGCATTTTAGTGGATTTTAGCAGAAGGTATTGATGTTTCGCTACCAGATGGAATTGCTCTTGATAATTGAAGTGATGTGACTATCACAATGTTTGGGGATTAAGATTTAAAAGATTGTTAGTGGTATAAAAACTCTGATCAGGCGAAAGTGTCTCTATGATGTCAATAGTAGCAAACAGACCGACATAATAGAAAAGAGTAAAGTTGCAACTACCGCAATATAGCTGTTTCCAACTATAGCAGCGTTAGTATTTTGCACTTATATTTTTAACGTTTTAATTGGTATCCAGTTTTGTCGGTTCAGTTCATTAAACATCACAACAGTCAGATCGTATACTTTTTAATAAAACCAAAGTACTTATTTATAGCCAATTAGAATATGGTGTGTCAACAAGCTCTATAGAATTGGTTGTAACAAAATAACAGTCAAAGCTCTATAGGGTCTTCTATATTATTCTACAAAATTTAACACCAAAATAGGAATAAAATTTGGCTGATGAAAAGCTGCAAACTTTACCCTTATCATTTCTTTCTTATACTGCTCTACATTATTGAGTTATGTTTACATCAAGCTGGGAGTACAGCCTTATGCCTGGTTGCCATATCGATTGCGTGACTCCGGCGATAACATGCGCAGCAAAACTCTTGCGACGCTAGGTTTGCCGGCATCTGTTCACATAAAAGCAACATCGTTAATAATTTCGTAAACATAATTGCGTAATCTAATAAAAGGTTCACTCGTCATGCCGTTCCTATAATGATGACCTTTAACCATACAGTGCATTTCGGAAAGATTTTACCTGCGGCCTTTTGCGAAATTTGAACAACGCTAAACAGTTGCGTTGCCGCCGGCTACTACTGGCGGTCCTCGACGGTACCTGGCACATACATTCCCATTTCACCGCTAATAGCCTGCGGTGCTGTCGCCGGTGGTTTGTGACGTATATGGGAACCAGGCTTTAGTCTAATTACTCCTACAGCAAGCCTTTGTTCCAGGGACAGGCGGTCCTTCAAATGCCTGTCCCGCAGAATGATTACAGCCTAATTACCAGCTGAACATGATATACACGATGCCAACCACTACTTTCTAACATCATGCTATATTTTTAAGTCGACGGAATGTTGGCACACTGCCAAGTATCAGCTATAGTATAATCTTTGATCAAAAGCCGAGTAAATGACTCCTGAGTATAATTTTTCTTTGTGGCTTGCAGTTCAGTACTGACAGCTAACTACAGTTACAAAATTTTATTATGCAATAACTTCCAAAGAGATAAACAGTGAACATAGCAGTCTAATGCCAATATATGCAATTCAACAATGTTTTAGCAAGGGTTCTCAGATGAACAACAAATACAATGAAAGACCAATACACAGAGAGTGCTGTTTAAAGTGCACAACACAATCTACAATAACTACACAACTCACAAGTCATTGAAACGATTTAAATATGAAATAATTATTCAACAGTTATCAAGTAGAGCAACGATAGCGACTGGGGACATAATTTTGCACGAATTCTTTTGAGAATTTAAAACGCAATAAGATTGTAAAAGAATTCCCCAAGCTTTACTTGCATGATCATAAATATATCACATAAAACGAAGATAGTGTGTGTGGTTTACTTCAGTTTTTATTACAGAGGGAAATTCCATTAGCCGAGAAGCGTATGGCTATATGGTCTGCCCAAATAATTCAGAGTGCTCTTTTATATACAATAATATCACCTGTTCCGGCTAAGGAGCCGAGTAAAAACCGTCTAACATTAACAATCAACAGAATTGCTAACACGTTGGCATGGTTATAATACAGCGATAAAAGAAGACATAACAGCAATATAGCGTACAAACAAATTGACAATAAAATAATAAAAAGAACCATACAGCATGCAAGATATTTACATACAAAACTATCTACACCAATTACAAAGTCATGGCCCGGCGTCCGCCACACACTCCCCTCCATTAGAGAGGGTGTCCAATTAATACAAAATGGTAGAGCAACCAGCCAGGCCCATGTCTCAAGCTGCTTAACATGGTGTTCGAGATGGTAATTTGTTGATTAATCAACTGTTTGTCGTCGGTAGCGAGCTATCTTGGTTCCGGTACTGCGGGCTACCTTTTGGAACTGTCTCCTTTCATCCTGATGTTACCAAGACATTGCCTGAATAGTTAGACTAGCTTGAGGCTGTCCTAGTAAAGTGGTCCGACGGTTGGACTAAGCTCCTGGGTTGTCGGGTTGGTGGCTAGATCTTTGTATCCTCTCTTTGCTTGATAAACCCAATCACCGTACCATTCCGGCTTTTTCCTAGTTTGAGACGTTTGATGATTTCGATTTTCTGCAGCGATGATGGGTTTTCCACAGCCTGGGAAGAAAATCGCTAGTGATCAGAGTTTAGTTCCATAACTAAATGATTACGGCTATATAGACAGGAAAGGTTTGTTCTTATCTAACCTTGGTCTGGGAAGGTGCTGCAGGAGGTTTGGAGGTGGAACCTCCGTGTAAATTTTCATTTTCGGCATTTGTCTGTGAATTTGCCTTTCCCATTTCATTGCGCTTGTCAGCAAAACTCATTTGGGAAAGAAATTCCATTAAGTTTTCACCAGTTTGTGGGCAGTTTCTTCCTGAGAGTGGAGTTCCCACCTGTTCACCAGCCACACTCCGTCCCCGGGTGCAAAAACCAATGGCTATTATTGGCCTGCCTCCTTGCCCAGTCTCTATCTGTGGATCCCTGAGGGCATCTTGCATTTCATCTAGTCTCTGCTGCTTCCGCAACTTGTAGTAGCTAGCAGATTGCATCTCCTTGGGAGTGGGTGACATTCTAACTGGTCAGGCAGATGCAACACTCTGCCGGAGATCATGAAGTTGGTCGTTTTGCCTGTCACAGTGGGGGGGGTGTCTCAGTATGCTGGCAAAACGTGAGGCAAGAGCCCGTCCTAATCTTCCTTGCTTAGTTTCAACAACATGGCTCTTAGAGAGTTGCCCATGCCTCAATTGTTCCTCTCTACAAACCAATTTGCCTGGGAATGGTAGGGAATAGTTTCTGTTTTGCTCACTATCTGGCTTAGCTTCACTCAGCTGGCTGAGCTCCTCCATCAGTTGACTCTCAATTTGAGCGCCTCGGTCTGAATGGTTTTATTTTGGAAGCCCCAGGTAGCAAAACACTCTTTTATCAAAAGCACTGACCCCTACCGAAGTCATGTCTTCAGAAATGGCAATGGCATCCTGCCACCGAGTAAAGAGGTCCGAGAGAACAAAGATCCACTTATTGCCTTGCGTGGTGGTAAGGAGGAGCCTACCAAATCAACGGCAACCTTCTGCTATGGTCGCCAGTCCATAACCGCTGCCGGCTTCTTGCAGGCTTAATCCTTCCGTGGTCAGCAGCCTGGCACACCTCACAGCTTTATACAAACATGCAGACAGCAGTTTCCAGCCTAGTCCAACACCATGAAAGCTGGAGGCGGCTTACCGGCTTCCTCACTCCGGAGTGAGTCATGAAATGTGCCTGCCAGATAATCGGCTCCTTCATAGCCGGGGCACATGGCACACAACCACCAGACTGGCCTGTCATGGTTTGACCATGACAGGCCAGTCTGGCTTATCCTACATGCGTCTCAGAACTTCTTCCTGTTAGGCAGAACCCTGAGCTCTTGGCCTCACAACTCTAACTGGTTTGAGGGCACCTTGGTGTGGCTCTAAAATGCTCGGTACGTTGTGGGTATGGCCCTCTTGCTCTTACTCTGTAGCCAAGCCATCTGGTTAGTTAGCTGAGCCCATGCCTTGGGTCCCAGGGTAGCCTCAACCGATTTTGATCAAAAACTGACTTTGAACCGTAAAAGCAGGGTGCTGCCCCGTATGGCCCACCAACTCGCACAGGGTCCTGGCGACTTCTGTCTAGCTCTTACGAGGTTCCTGGTGGCGACTAGTAGTGCCTCGGGTCATCACTCGTTCAATATTAGGAATCCCATGATGGCCTCAATTGGCCCAAGTTTGCTATGACTGCTTCAATGGAAACAGGGCAGTGCACCAGTTGACCGGTCGCCCCGCGAGCGGACCTGGCAATACCTGACTGAGCATTGTTTCTCGTGCTCACCCTAACATTATCTTGGTCTACTTGGTCCAAACTCCAGCTAAGTTGGGCCCTCATAATGGTACTCCATCTGGGCACACTCTCAACAGTCTTTGCAAGTTTATTTGCTTAAGCCTTGATGTGCTTAAATCCTGTGCAGGGTTGCAGCTTGTATTTGAGTTAGGCTAGAATCTCTAGCCAACGCACAACCTGGTGGCAGGGCTCCTTCCTGCGGCACAGCCATCACAAAAACGCATGGTCCATGCAAAGCCAATACTCCTGTCTGTATAAATGCTGGTAGAAGTGGTTTACTGCTTTGACCATGGCCTACAGCTCTTTCCGTGTCACACAGTAAATTCGTTCTGAGGAGAAGAGCATTTTACTAGAGTGAGGGATCACTCGTTCGTGGTCGCGATGCTGTTGTGACGACACAGCTTCTACGCTGCACCCATAGCATCTGTGTCCAAAAAATAGGTATTGCCCGGATCCAAATACTCCAGCACACGCGCTGTGGTGAAGCTGTGACACAAGGTGTCAAACGCTGCTTGCTCCTTGCCTGTCCATCGCCAGAGTTCTTCCTTCTTCCAAGTTTCGCAATAGTGGCAAACCTTGGGATGTACTGCTGGTAGTGCCCAATAGGATTCAAGAACCTTTGCAATTCTTAAATTCCATGCGGAACTGGCTACTGCTAAACCACTTCTTCTTTAACCTGTCTGTACCAAGCCTTTCGCTATTTACCTTGTTGCCCAGGTATTGACTTCGAACTGTAGCAGTTTGCAATTTGTTGATTTGAGCGTGAGTCAGACTAGCCATAGCAGCTGGAAAACTTTTTCTAACTGCTAGAGGTGGGTATCAGGATCAGGTGCAATAACAATCAAATTATACAGGTACAACAGCAAAGTTTGCCAGTGGAGCCTGTGCCACACTTTCTCCTTCAAACACTGGAAATGTCGCTGGTACGGTAGTCAGTCCAAAAGGAAGAACTCTCCATTTTTACATACCCGATAGAGTGATGAGTGCTGATTTTTCTCCATCGTCTTTGTCCAGTAGAACTTGCCAGTATCGGCAAACAAAAGTTAGGTTACTAAAACATTTGCCTTCAGCCAAGGCATCTAGACTTTTGTCTATCTGATTATGGAGATAGACTTCTTGTTCTGTTACCGCATTGAACCTTTGATAATCACCACAACATCACAATTTTCCATCATTTTTCACTAACACAATCGGCGAGCTCTCTGTCCAAAAGGTTCAGTACCCGTCTTTTGGCCCCTGCTTCCTTTTGCGGACCTAGTCGGTGAGGGGTTGACGAATAGGTCGGGTCTCATCTTTCATGGGTTTGGAGTGCTCCATGAGTGACATTCTACCCATATCCTCATTTCCAGTGCTAAACACTGACCCATATTTGGTCAGTAGGGTATCCAGCTTTCTAGCCTGTTCTGCGTTTTGGTATGAGAGTCTTGCGGCTAGCTACAGTTCGTTTAGGGATCCGTTTTTGGCCTCGACTCGGGTGATCGGCACGGTAGTGCCTCCCTTGAGAAGAGGAATGCCGGCAAAGAGACGAGGTGCTTCTGCACAAGTGTAAGTGCCTGTGGTGGTTCCCGAATATATGGTCAGGGGTTAATTATTCGGGTTGAGACACCTAACCTACACCTTTCCAATCTGATCCGAGCTCATTCAGGCTTGTAGCTAAAGGCAGGCTTTCAGGGTACCCTTTTATTATGCCCAATTGGCAGAAAATTTGTGTGGTCAACCTACACCTGACCGCAACATCTGTCCTAGCTGGCACCACCAAGTCCCTATTTCCAGGACTTTGTTCTAGAGGAGCTTCCCCGTTTGGTCGGTACAAGCTAAAAGCTTCCCATCCACCTTCACCACAGGTCATTAAAACTCCATCGAACATTGGTGTGCGATAAAGAAGGGTATAAAAAAATAGCGTCGTCACTAATCTGGCTGACTATGATGATTTCTTTGATCTTCAATTCGCGGAGTCTTACTGGGACCGGATTACACCAATAAAGGTAACCTGGTTCTATCAGCGAGCAGGTCATGAGAGTCACTCTCCTCCAATTGTTCTCTTATACCCCAGGGAAGACAGTCAAACACCTGTCTTCCCAGCAGGTTAGTGGTGCCTCCAGTATCCAACATGAATTGCCCTGCTTGGCCTTTCATTTTACCTAGGATGAAGCAACAGATAGATTGTAGCGCCCTAACAGGCGTGCTTCAGCAGGTTCCCTGTGATCAAAGGTGGCTGCATGTGGCTGGCTCGTTTGTGCAGGTAAAACTGTGTTTGGGTGAGTCTCTTTGGATGGTATGGGGCTGTCCTCGGCGGGACAGGGTGCCATAGTACCTGAGAGAAATCATAGTGCTCACTTCGAAGGGACTTATTCCTGGCTCTTTTAAGTCTAGCAGTTGGAACGTGTTCTGAGTTGCTGTGAGCATTGCCTGAAATGGAGTTGTGAGTCACTCTGATTTTTTCAAATTCCATCCAATTTAGGTTTTTGGCTGAATTTTTAATTTGTTTTTTTTGTTTCCGCAGGGGCCTTATTGCAGCTAGTAGTGATTGCTACTGCTGAAGCCTTCTTCTGTTTCCTGACCTTTTTTTCTTTTGACTAGGGCACTTTTTCAAAGATGTCCATGCCTTCTCATTCCCAACAAGTGGCAGGCTTACTTTCCGAAGGCTCTGATGGCCTGTTTTGCAGCAGCTTGACCTGTTCTGTCAGCCGCTTTATTGAGGATGACAGTACATTCAATGAGTTCTGTTTGACACTGCGTACTGCGCCATGTCCTGCATTGACCTCTGAGTCTTCTCTTTCTTCTACTGCAGTTCAGACGGCTGTGCCCAGAGTTGGTTTTCTCCAAATTTGATTGAACAACTTCTCCCAGCCAGTACTGCGTTCGCAATAGTGTTCATGGGTACCGGTAAGAGGTTCCCCTGAAGGGCAGGTTGGTTAAGAAAGTTTCAGAGGCACTCATTTGCAACATTACTGTTGAACTGTTTGGGCAGTTCAGTGTAGGCTTTTTGAACTAGCTGCTCAATTTCTGTTACGTGCTCCTACAAGAAGGTTTAGGTTCCTTTTTTTTAAACTGTTCAACTCTGCTCGGGCTTGTCCAGAAAAAAATTTAAAATCGAGCTTAGAAGGTTTCAAAAATGGCTGCCACCCCTACCACCCTTTTGCAGAACTCGGCTACTTTCTTTAAAGCATCTTTGAGGTGCGGTCTGCTAGCTTCTTTGGTCCATCTATTTGCAGCTGCAATTTTTTAAAATCTGGTTTTGAAATATTATGCATTTATGAGGCCATTATACTGAGGCGTTTTGAACAGGGAGGCTGGTTCCAGATTCTGACTTAATCTGACAAGTTGTCTAATAGTGTCAGCTAGTCATTGCATGTCCAGCTCTACATTCTTTGCCTTTCTTTGAGACATGACTTGCGCTTCTCTCTGAGGGGGAACGTTATAGACGATCACGGCCTGGCTCGGAGTACTTAAACTCTTTTTCGCAGTATCGAGTGTCCTACACAGGGGATGGTTGGCGAAGTGCTAGTCATCAACCCTTATTTTGAGTGCTAAATAGCTTGCTTATCCTAAAGCACCATGTTTTTTTATGAATGTGGGGATAGCCCTACAGCTATCTAAGCCAGATTCAGAACCCACAGTGGTTGCCGTGCTACTCCAGTTTTCCTCTACTGAGGCTGATTTTGCAAGCTCAGAAAGAGGTCTTTCGAAGTGTGACTTCAAATTTTCTAGATGGTGCTTGCAGGGTTTGGCGCGAATCCACTGTTGCCACCAGTGTAAAGGATTTTCTATGCCTTTACTTGGCACGATCTCAACTAGTTCATCAAAAAAGAGAATGCGTGTGGTTTTGTACAGTTTTTATGACACAAGGAAATCCCACTAGCCAAGGAGTGTACAACTATTGGCTCTGCCTAACTGAGTGAGCGAGCTCCTTTATATGCAATAATATCACTGTTCCAACTAATGGAACCGAGTAAAAAATGTATAACATTAGTAATACACAGAATCGCTAATGCGTTGACATGGTTATAATATAGCAGTAAACAAAGATATAATAGTGATATAGCATACAAACAACCTTATAACAATGCAATAAAAAAGACAACACAACATGCATAATTAATACATATAAAAATATCTAGGCATATTACAAAGTCATGGCCACGAATTCAACACAATATTATGTTAATAATAACCATGAAATATCTTGTCAGTCAGATCCCATCAAACATTAACAACAATTGCAAATGATACAGAAACGCTACTACATTCTTTAAAAAATTAATGAAGTTGGTTGTAAGCTCATCTATAATATTTATTGCTTTTAACTCAACCATTAGAAGTATTTAGGGCAGCATTACATGAGTTTACATAAACACTATGTTTACCAATGTATATATATATATATATAATTATATATATATATATATATATATATATATATTATTCACTGTATCTCACAGCATATTTAACAACACAACCGGTCGCACATATCCTGTATATTATTTATAACTATACCAACCTGTTGACCTATCAAGGATTCTCACAACGCTGCTTTTGTACGCTGCCACGATGACATATCGCACTCCATAGCAAGCTGCTCCTAATGGGTGAGGCACATCTTTACAAGTCCAAAGCAGCTGACCTTGAGATATGTCTATCAAGCAGACTTGTGATGAGCTGTAGTCCGACACAACAACTTGGTCTGATCCTGAAACACAGAGTGAGACGTTACCTTGGCTAAGCTGAGGACAAGGAATGTCTTTGAGTTTATTCCCTGTTAGTGAGTAGATGCTGAGAAGCTTGTTGTTTCTATCTGGAGCAACTACTTTATCACATGTGATTGCTAGTCCTGTGATGTAGTGGTTATAGTCACTATGATGCCATGATGCGACTTGCTTTCCTTGCTGATCATGTACATAGATGGACCAAGGATTGCCATGTACTGACGTATATAGTCTGTTGTTGTAGACCTCCATTGCTCCAGGGCAGCCATTGAATGTGATGAATGAGCCTTTTACTTGGTATTTGTCGTCAATAGTAGCTACTGCTTTATTACCCATTCCAGTTAAAATATAAGAGTTCCAGACCCTTGTTGATGAAGGATATGATGGCAAAGATACTATGTGAAGAAGTTTGAGGGACTTTGGAAGAGGTTTAGATGGTTGTAGTGTTAGCTTCTCATCAATTAGAAACCCATCAGTGGAGACAACTTCTAGCAATATCTCACAACTTCCACCTGCATAAACGTGAATAAAATGTACAGATACTATAATAATAAGTTTTAATTGAAAGACAATGTCTGATGCTTCTAAGGCAGCAATGCAGCAGTTTTTTACTTTTTGCATGTAATTGGGACTGGGTCATGAACTAAAATAAAAATTTTCGAAATAGAAAATAATATTTTCAAATATTTGTGTTAACCAGAATTTGAGTACCAAAATTTCTAAACTGTTTTTAAAAATATTGTTATTGTTTTCTATATATTAAGTAAGTGAAGTTATCTTGATTGACTTGCAGTCTATATAGTGATTATAGTTTTAGTATGTTAAGTCAATCATTCCGCTTACATTGTGCAGGCATAGTTCTAACATTTCTGGTCTTAACAAGCATACATATAGTTGTGATTAATTGGACTTGTGTGAAGAACGAAATGACAAGTTTTTATATCATAAATTTTATGACAATAATACATTTTATATATTCCTATGTATAGTATTGGCTTTTATTTTTTAACAAATTTATTCAACTGTTTTCGTTGCTTTAACGAACATTTGTAATATTGTAATTCTTGAAACAATAATGGTCGACCAAAAATTAGCGAAGGATAACTTTATTCTAGTTACACAAAATTAATATCATAGCCTACTATGATAGGAAAGTAAGCACTAAAGTCACCTAATCACATGACTCAGACGCAGCTTTATAAATAAACACACTCACAATAGTCAGCTAGTTAGACTGAGAAAAAAAAATTGAAAAAAGTAATATAAACAATATCTGGAAATTTTCACTATAAAAAGAGTCTGGTTTGTCTATCTGTCTAAATTCACACTAACAGCATAATTGCTATTACTATTACTGTCTAGAGGTTTACATGAAATCGTGCGACCACTGCACTACTTAATTACACATTAATTTCCAAGAACAATTTTAAACATACTTGTTAGAGGTGATGATATATAAAAGCTCATGAGAATGTAAATTCACTACATCAGTAACGATGCGAGCGAATTAATTAGATTTTTAAGAGTGTAAAGCAAAAAATTTGTAATTTGAAAGAATGTGAAAGAATATTTTTAACTTTTTAAAAACAAATGTTTACCATCTTTCAAATATTTTGTGAATTTTTCTGGTTTTGCTCAACCAGTTAAGGAGCAACTAGTTATTTACTCATAATTTAGGTACAAAAAACCTGAAAGTTACTGACGATTGCACTGAGCACAGAGAGTATGGAAGATTACAGAGAAAATTGTGTTGAAAATTTTGAGTAACCTAATTATCTGTGTACAGCTTCAATCTCAATAGCAACTACCCATAAATATAATAAACCTTAGATATGCTAATAATAGAAATAAGTGAGGCACATAACTAGTATGACATAACGTCATGGTGATGTGTAGAGTGAATCTGGTGATCTATGATGTCCTATTGACTTAACACTAAAAACTGCAAAATTTTGCCAAAGGTTTTGCATCTTAGACTGCACATTTTATTGAGAATATATAAAATGACTTTGGAATTGGAAGGCAAGAATCTTACAAACATGGTAATAGATAACACCAATGATTTTAAAGCTTCTATATCTTTGATAATACAAAGAGAGACCAAATAGAAACTAAACTAATAACAAACTAATGAATCAAATCAGATTTAGCTGAGTTAAGCTGGACCACTGTATTAAACATCCATTAAACATGACTGGAAATAAGTAAACGAGATACTTTTTGATTGGTTAGTTGGTTGAATTAGATTCCTCCTCTGAAGCAGCGTAGCGTGTCCTGGTTAGTAATTATAGCGATTTATTATAGTTTGAGTAGATTGGTGGCATACAATGTGCATGTGAAACCTTGATTGAAGTTATGTGATAAGAAATATGTTAGTTTCTGAGATGTTACTTGTTTTATCACTCTCTGTATGATACCACAGTTCTCTATGTGTGAACCTGAGCACTTCTGCATCAATACATATTCAACCTATCAATAGGCTTAGCATCACCAATCCTCCTCTGTTTTTAACTGTGATTATCCAGAGAATGTAGTAGCAGTCAGCCGGTTTTTACAGCCCTGCTCACATCCAGATCAATACAGTTAGCATTGGAAATTGGTGTAATATCTTACTTTATGAGCAGTGCTCAAAGTGCAGATCTAAAGCACTACGCATCTGGGTTACTGTTATAGCCACCATTAGATCATATCTTGGAAAACCGAGTCTCAATATGATTCTGGTTGATATTAAAAGTTAAGAAGTAGTTGATGTGAGGGTAGTTGGTAAAAATATATTGAGCAATATGATGTAGAGATTTGGCTGCTGACTCAAAATCAATGATGAACATTTTCCTATTATTTTCCACTAGCAGCTTTCTGCTTGGTTTCTTTAAATGGCATAATTAGCTTTTGATATTGTTGAGAACTGCTTTTTTTGAATTCAAGCTCAAGAATTTGATCTTATTGTTACTTTTATGATTTGAAAACAAATATGACAAGTATGCTTTCACTATTAAACTCATTGCTCAATTGCAGGCTCCATTGCTGTGATGTACATCACTGTGACAAATGTAATAAAAACAGCAGCCAATTATATGCCAAAATTTTGCCCTACTGTAATAAGAGCATTTGCAAATCTAGGGTTTACTTTACCTATGGCAACTACAATTAAATTGAACCCTAATCCTATGAATATGTTATTTTTAAGCAAGGAATAGATATTGAATTTAAATATGTAAATTTTTAAGCTCTAATATTTATATGCGTACGTATAATATCAGCTAGCAGTTCATAACCACCTTTATTGACTACTAAAATTAAATTTGCTATTGTTTTAATATCATTCAATGTTTGAAATTATATGAACTGTTCATATGCAATACTTTTTAGTTTTTAAACTATCTCACATAGCTTAAGATCTAATGACCTCCGTCCTTCAAGCTTTGCCGTTATTTATTAATAACCATCCTCCGCGCCATGGGAACAAATTGAACCTGGAAAATTGTCGACATCTAAACCTTTTTATTCCACCCATGATTCCGTTTTTGCTACAATGCCAAAGAAGTCTTCAAGGTTTATTTTTATTTCTAGTGTCTTTGTGCTGCATCATTAGAGCAAGAGCCTGGGATCTCTAGGAATTGTTAATTTTTCCGACTTTGGTGACTCTACACTTGCTTTATAACGTGGCTAAAGTGCTTTAGTTTGATTGATTTTTTGGCCATAATCTATTTCAGAAAATCTTCCCATTTATTTACACAAAATATTATACACATTTCTATCAGATACAACTCTGAAACAAGATGAATGTTAATTTAACCGAAAATAAGGTGAAGAGGCTGCAAAGGGCCAAACGAGCAAAAGACATCAAAATTTATACTTTCGTAATGAGTGGCTAGCAAATTACATTATGCATAATAAGCTCAAATTTTGTTTTTAATTAAAAAAAGTTCTGTAAATTTTCAGACAGTGATTAATAGAACTTTAAACTTTAAAAGTATAAAATAGGCCATCATCCTTTTCATTAATAAAACTAACCAAATTTGACAAAATGACTGCCCCAGCGAGGCAATCCCAATCTAGCCGAGATAGGTTCACTTTCCAATTGAACTTTTAAAAACTTTTTTTTGTTTGTAAATTTGTATTACAACTTATTATGTAAATAAAATAAAAACTAAACACCCAACAGTCTGCACAACATTAAATAATATTTGTGCTTAGCATGCATGTGGGAGCTCTAAACACGGCTAAAGATTAATTATTCTTTACGAGAAAATTGTTTATTCAAAAGGTCTACGTGTAAAATATTTGTTTAAAAACTTTTTCGAACTCAAATGTAAACTATGCCAGCTGTGAACAAAATGATTTATTGTCAAGTAACATGGTAAAATGCATTGAGTATCCAGAAAAGGTAAAATAAATCAAGACAAGCTGACAAATGGATCAAAAATGACAAAAAAAACAATGCTAACATTTTTTTGTCCAATTGTTTTTACTGTGGCTTCTGCATTTAGTATAAGATTGTTTGTTTGTTTTCTCAATTTCAAGTATTGTTTGTAGCAGTCAGAAGATTATTAAACAACATAAAGTTCCAAAATGGTATAAATTTTTTTTAGCATTATTTCCTTTATTTAAAAATCTTTTGATAAGGCAATGCTCATATTTCATCTCCTAATGTGCAACAAAACAGTTTTGGCTGAAAACTGTGGCAAATAGTTTATTGAAAACTGCATAGAACATGTATATACTGAATGATTAAATGCCTTTTTGTACGAAGTAAATATGTATTAAATATTACAGCAGTAAAAAAGAGTTTATACCTCAAAAAACTTGAAGGAAAGACTGAATATTTTATCAGGCTGTTTGCCAGAAATACAAATATCAACTTTCTGAAAAATGTTTTTCTTTATGTTGTGATCTACCAAAAAATTGTGTTGAGTTGTATTAGTTTTTTGTAGTCGTCTTTGAGGTTCAAAAAGAGCTACAAATTGTATAAGTATGCTCGGCACTTTTGGGCATTATGCATTCATTAGAAAAAGAGTTAATAGAAAATAAGGTACTCTATTAAAGCTCTTTTACCTGCTATGTTCTGAATAGGCTATGATTGTCATATCCCAAGCATTGTATCCATCATACAAGATAGTGTTAATTGAAGAAAGAGAATTTCTATGATAAAAATAAGGTGAGCTGTCAATAGTGGAAATGTGAAATCTCTTTTAGAGTGTCATGTTTTATGATAAGTACGTGGCCATAATCAGAAACTAGCCTGTTTAACAAAACGGAAGTTAAATATTTTTATACTGTTTAATTCCACTTTACGATGCAAAGGAACAATGCAAAACATAATAAAATGTAAAAAAACATAATATAATTTGTCAGAATACTGTGTTTTATTCTTAACTTTGCACAAGGAAGTTTATTAGATTATGTTATAGCGCCGTATTAAGGTATTACATGTATTTGGTGGAATAAATAATAATTAATAATGACAAAAAACATTGTTTTATGCAAACTATTACAGTTTAATATAATACCATAATATAATAGGATCTGATATATAATAATATCAGATAATGTTAAGTCATATAAAGATAAAATTATGGTGTACTTCATTACCTAATTTACTTGGTTTAAAATTTTTGATTCACATTTTACTTTTTAGTTCACTCCATAATCTATACGCTTTGATTTTGATTTTATTGATTCACAATGAGGTTGATTAACTCAGAATTTAGAGGTTATCAGTACAAATGAGACTGCAATGCCATGTGACTACAGACAACCAAAACTGGAAAAGTATATAGAACAAAAGACAAATAATACCAGAGACAAAATGACTAGAGTAAACTACAGCCAGAGACTAATAGATTCCGGCAGACAAAATTAAGCGGAGATAAAGATCAATAGACAAATAAAAGATATAAAGATATAAAAATAAACAGAGCAAAAGAGACACAAAGATGCGGAGATCTAAAGAGCCAGAGACAAACCAGATACAAAAATATAAATATGTTTGCAGTGCTAAAATATACCCTCTCCCCTATTAATTTTAATAAAAAATGTTTTACAATAAAAAAGTTTTTATCTGAATGGTTCAATTTAGCCCAAATTCTAACATAATTTGTAGCTGTTATATGCAAGTTACCCCTTATAGCTCTTAATTTGATAAAGTAAATTGCATTTGTACATGCCTTGATGTAGAAGATGCCTTCATTATATACTATTGACATATATTGAGTTGAAAGTTGTGGGTTTTGTGGTGGAAGCTAATTAAACAAATATGGCTGACCTTACTAACAATAAGCCAAACAAATAAACCATCAATAACCTAAGTTATCACTAATGGCAACTCATTCAGGTTGCCTGATCAACCAAGCTTAACAAGCTTGTTCCATGGTGCAATATAAAAGCCATCACTAACATAAGCAACCACCAATGACAACTCTAGTGTCATTAGTGTTGTCATTAATATCTGGGTCGCCTGATCAGCTTCATGCAAAATGAGTGAACTCTGACTTAAGTGTTCAAAGTACCATGGTTGTGGTTTACACTTGTGTTATGTTATAATATACATGTTCTACATGTAGTTTAAAACATGTTTATTAATATTGTCACGACCACTCATTATTGAAAGCGCTGTTAAAGTTTCTAACATTAAGTAAAGTGCCTAGATTTCCGATCTGGCAAAGTCGAAGACTGGAAAAAAAAGTTTCTTTGACCATACTTTCATGGTAGCACCTGGAATTTTATGGCGCACAAAACTTTTAGTAACTTGATATGTTTCACAGTAAACTCACTTTTATCTCTCACTTTGCTGAGTGAAGGAAAGTCTATTGACGGCAGAACTTCATCAACCAACTGTGTTATGCTACTCTTAGTTTCATTGTAGCCTGACACAATATCACACTGCAAAATTACATTAAACAAATAAAATATTTTAAATAAACAACAGATAAAGCCATACTTTGACACATGACTGCACTGAAATGCCAAGAAATTTAGATACAAGCAAAGCAGCAGAAAAGGTTGGCTTAGGTTTACCAGAACACTGTAAGATATGAGCCTACCAATTGGTTCTTGATGTTGCCATTACATGACACAAATTTGCAGTCAATAACAGCATCATCCTGTCTTTTTGCGGAAAATGATTATCAAAACTTAAAGTGAAACGTGGAAAAAGGTGAAAAGTCTTGTGTTTTGGAGGCGCTGCCAACTGTCATGTTGCCACTATTTGTTATGTCTGTATCAAAGATAAAATTTCCATTACTATTTTTAGGCTACAAAGTAGTGTTATATTTCATTGCGGATTATTACCACTAAACAAAAATTTATTAATGCAGTCGTATCAAAAATTGTTCATAACACACAAATCCCCCTTTTTTAGTAACTCATCAGGTAGATTGAAAGCATTTGTATTTAAAAAAGTTCTAAAAATGACAATTTTTTTACATTGCTAAAAATAGGCATGTCTTTTTCTTATTAAGACAGTTTTAGACAAAATGAGAAGCTCTGAAAATCTGCTCTTATAACACTTTTTCAACATTAAAACTATTTTAACTCCTCAACACAAAAACATTTTAACATTATGGAACATTGTTCTTATAACAGTAAAGATTATGCTGCAATACCAAAAAACATTACTTTTAATTAAAAGTTTTTAATAAACATGTGGAGAATACATGTAAAAGGGCCAACAAAATGGTGCTTTGTACAAGAATATAACAGATTTAATTTAATTTAATTACCAACACTAATATGACGTTTTTTCGGCCTACTGTAAGGATAGAAGTATGCTTGGTGACACACATTTTTTTGTTTATTTATCAAAGAAACAGTCCGCAGGTTGATGTCTACTAGTCTGGTTTTGAAAAAGACAGAAGAGACTTTGAGACCAAATATTTTTAAAGACCACGTGAAAGGAATGAGGTAGGTAAGAAAACAGTCGCAGCAACATAAAGAAAATCAGGCATATTAAGCGTTTTCTCTTTAATACCTACGCACAGTTTTAGTAAGGTAAGTGTTAACAAACTTTAGACCAAAGAAATGTTTCATGTGTTCCCAATTTTTGTAGTTTCAAAAACCTTTGTTAACAAAATAAAATAAGTTCTTTGCAATCCATTTATGGGTTACGTAAAACCGTAACAAACATAATCTACCGCTAAGAGGCATATTTTTGGTTCAGTTGAAGCATGTCCCAAGAGTTACAAACTGAGCTAAAGGTGTAGACCATATAAAGATGTAAGGTAAGTGCTAACTGAGTTGGTTCCTTGAAGCCATGTGGAGCTTTGAGACCAAATATTCTTAGAGACCAGTTAAAAGGAACGAGATGGGGAATAACACCTTGACACCAACATAAGAAATAATACTTACTGATGATTCTTTTGTTAACACATAGCTGCCAGTTTTAATAATGATAGTATTAGCAAACTGTTAACCAAAATGGTTTCATATTTTCACAATTATTGAACTTGCAAACTTGAAATGATTCTGGTGAAAAAATGTAAACTGTACTAAAAGTAAAGCAGTGTTTTCTTGGTCTATGCTGCGAGACCAGATAAATTCAATTGATAATTGGTAATAAAACTGAGCTAAAACTAAACTTGCACCAGGTATTAATAAATCTTAACTGTACATAAATACAAAGTTTCTTAATCTTAGTTTTTGTCAGGTATTTTAATTATCTTAAAATTTTGCTCTTCTTCAAGTAGATGATATGCTCCAACCACAAAATAGTGTGACCGAGTTTGACTAGATGGTCAAAATCCCACTTGTACCTGGGGAGCATGCTGAGCCTGGGAATCCACTTTCTGCCTGAGATTTCTCAACTGGGTCCACTCAAGAAGTATTTTATCTTCCATAAAATTAGTTATGAGAATTTTAGTTTTTAGTCGGGCTTCTTTAAAATCTTCCTCAAATTGCTTGTACTTTAAAGCAAGTGATTCCATCTACAAACATTGTTATATGAATTTAATAACAAACTAAGCTGGTGGCAGGAACTATTACAATGTTACCCCACATTAGCTATCAGACTATAGCTAAAATTTCATAGGATAAAAGACGTGTCCCCATCCAATCCAAGCCAAGAGTGTTAAGAAAAAGAAGCCGCCCAGAAATCTAGCCTGAACACATATTCATATAGTAAATCAAATGCACTCCCACTCCACCATCTTTCCAAATCTAGGAATATTTGTGCACACACTTTTTATGCATGACAATCTCTCACGCCGCATGGGACCTTCAGCTTCCTAGACTAATAGTAATGTTAGTTGTCATCAACAACTAAGCCAATTTACCCCCAAATATCCATCGGATATGTTTACTAGCTTTAAAACAAGAATAAATTATTCTGTGAACATTAGCCAAGAAGAAAATTAACCAAATTTAATGATGTCTATAGTATTATTCAATCCATTAGGAAATGGTATTGTTAAATAACTAATATTCTATTGGTAAGGTGGCCTATCAACCATGCAGTTTAACAAGTACTATATAAAACAAGTGAATGTTCAACCTTAGAATGGTTAGCTGTTTCACGATATCCACAAGTCAAATCAAAAACAATATATGCAGTATGAATTTTGAATTTACATTGAATTTTCAGTTTTGATCACATCCACTTTTGATGCTATGACAAGAAACTTCGTAACTGTGAGACATTGGCATAAATCTTGGTGAAAAATCAAACACCCACAAGTGGTTTAATTATAAAGTAACCAAAATTTTCGTAAAAGTCTCTTGGTTTGCAAGTTTAGATATGCTACTAAATAATAACATGTAAATTATGATAAAACATAAAAAATAAGGGAAATGCAATTTTGATAAAAGTTATGTAATTTAAAATAGGCCATTAAACAACCCATAATATCGATAGTGATACTAAATGATATATATGCTGTGTTGACCATTGTTAGTAGTCAATTGTGTAGTTCCAAATGTCCTAAAGGTGAATTTACACAAAGCATTGACAGGTTTTGTCAAAAACTATCAATAGATTTCTATCATTTTAAGTTTTTGTGGATATTTAGGTGAGCAGACTGCTAAAATTTTTCAAGATTAAAATCAACAAAAAGTGATAACGGTTAAACGGTCTAGAATAAAAAAGTATCAGACTTCACCTTAAATCGTCAAAAAATTTCAATTTTTAAAAGTAAAAAACTTAACAAGAACGAACATTTTGTTTGGTAGAAGTGTGGCTTTGATACATCATGCTAATCTGAAAAATGAAATTATCGAGCATGTGTTGTTATACAAAAAATGTAATTTAATTGAAGTTCAATCTTAAAGAATCATAAGGTTTCTTGGGACAGCAAATCTTTAAATCAGAATGTTCGGTTTTTATTACAAATTGGTTTTAAGCCAAACTCGTAATAGTTTTTTAAAATATTTTATCTCTCAATAAAAATAATTTTCATGATATATATAAATAGTTATAACAAAGGTATTGTTATTTTGCAAAAATTTTGCCAGGTTTTTGCAACTAAAAACATCATACCTGAACTTTTGCTTTATTTTAGTGTTCCAAACAAAATATAATTTCTCGGTTTTTATACTGAAACACCCTTGCAATAAGAACAGCTCTAACAGCAAAAAATACTTTCTAAGGATGTATATGGTATGTTTTAATAAATTTACTTAAAATGTATTAGGCTTCATTTGTAAAAACTTAGTGTGTGATGAGACAATTTCTTATTTACCATTGAAAGCCGATCTAATCGGTGATTAATTCATTGGACCAAATTAAGGTTAAATGCTTATGTTCACTTGGTAACCTGCTTATCTCTTTTCTCATGAATCTTCCGCACCATCTCATTTGTTTTTTGTTCATAATCAGCAACTGTTTGAGAGGTGAACTTGAAGATTTTTTCCAAACTTTCTTCCTTCTCAATCATCCCTTTTTTTAGCATGTTGATTTCATCATTCAGAAGGTCAACAAGGTCCTTCAAAGACATCAGCTGGTGGGAATCTCCTGCACAAAACAAATTTAATATTGTTTTAAGGTGATATGTTTAAATTATTATGCAATAACCAGTGCTTAATGTTTAACTCTTTCCCTCTCGTAACCCGATGTATTGGCTTTCGCTGTAATAGAAGTGAAGACAATAAGCTAATGTAACAGCTTATATAATGGGTTTCATTTTTTTTGATTACAAAGCCTATGCATTAGCTAGAACAAATACAATTTTGTATCCACCCAAAGAACTTTGTTGCGAATAGCGTACAGCTGATCAAAAGCTATTTCTGGTAAGCAATTCATTTCTAATTATTTTTCGACAAAAGAAAAGCAAAATGCAATTGTCATGGCAGTATTAAAGTCATCTTGTGATTTCAATGCAAAAGAAGCATCAGAAGTATTGCAAAAGTTGGCTTCGCCAAACAATTTTATGCATATCTTGTAGAAAATCTTGCTGTGAATTTTATGCTTTTTATGGTAAAACATTAATTCATTATTTCTTGAAATATTGAATGAATACTAGCAGTACATATCAATTTTTTACAAATCTTTTTAATTAAGTTGGTCAGAATAGCAAGTTTAGCGCAGTAGTGAAAGAGGTAATGATCAAGCAAAAAGATTTCATGCTTGCTTTCATTGATGAAACCAATTTCTGGCAAAACAGTGCATAAAAAACTTTTCTTTAATGTTATTTATTAAGGAAATATATTCAAGTGTTAGGTAGGTTGCAGATATTAAAGTATAATATATGAGCATATTAGCAAAATAAACTTCCTGTAAGATAACAGCAGACAGGATGAAGCGGGTAAATTCAATGAAATGTTTGTAGCTAAATTATTTACATTGTCAGATTTCTCATAGACACACAATTGGCCAAACTTATTTTGCTTGTTGATATAAATATTTAAAAAATGTTTAGTTACCATCGGTACAATTTCCAAGAGAGGTGACACATCCAATACATATCATTTTTAAGCATTTCTTGCATCCCATATTGATCGGTTCGTTGTTGTGATCAGTACAGACACTGCTTTGCTGAATTTTCGGCAGCTCATACTGCTCCATGGTAATAGTTGAATGAGACTCTTCAAACTCATAGAACTCTTTGTGTAGCTGTAATAAGAAGGTAAAACTCATTTTAATAGAATTGAATTTAATATTGTGGTAGTCAGATCACCTCAAAAATGAAAAACAACTGCACATGGTCGAAAATTATTGATATTTTTTTAAGAATCTACTAAAATGTTTTGCAAGTCTATCTTTAATGTAATTTCATGACAATCACTGAAGTAGAATTTTACGCTTTTAATATTTACAACACTTTTGTACTCAATGCATTTGTTTGGCCATCAGCTTGGCAATCCAACTTTTAAACTATGTTGCTGCTTCAAACCTTGTCCATACCATAACAAATTATGCCATATCATATCCCCTGCTTGAAATCCTTGTCAGTCTACCGGGTTTTTGTTTTAATAATTTTCTCATGATCTTTCAATTTATTTGTAATGTGTATTCTAGCAACTAATTTTTAGCTTGCACAGTTTTCTTACCATAACATAGTAGCCCGGCCGTCAGAATGTACAATCGTGCGGTAATTGCATTGTTCACAATAGCGCGCTAAACGCGCTTTATGCTATTATATGACTCACCGTCACTATTTTAGTAAACAGTGGTTTATAGTGCATTCAACCTTGCTCTTTCACATGGTCTTGTTTATTTTTGTGTCTGACTAATCATAAAGTCAGAATTGTCATTTAATTATACCCGTATCTGTGGTTGCTATGGAACTTTTCATAACCCAAGATCATAAATATATGCTATAACTGCAGGTGCGCGTGTGTATGTGGCTATTTCCTGTTTTAATGCTTCAGGCTAGAACAAAATAAAACCATCGCAAAAATTACGGCTAGTTGATGCTATAAATTTAGATGAGTATTTCAACTTAGAATCTGAGTCAGCTGCCTCAGATCGTAGTGAAAGCGATGATGAGGAGTGTGATAATAGGGCAACCTTAGAGATACAGCTGCTCATGCAATATGTAGCTGCTAACGATAATGCGAGTTATAACGATCATCCTAATGAATTAAATCAAATTACAGAGAATAACGATCAGCCTATCACTGCTGATAACATTCCCATTATAGCTGTTGACATCAAACTAATAAGTGAGTGCAATTGTAGGAAATTATGCGCTAGTTTTATGTCATCTGAACTATAAAGCCTCATTAGAACTGTGTATCAAGGATTACCGAAGGAAACATTGGATATGGTTGTGTTGGGACAAATTGCCTCTAGCATAACAAACAAATCCCTCCAATGCGCTACAATAAATCTCTGCACCATACTCGTGCTACACTGTGTGAGTGTTAAACTACCTAAAAAGAGCTTTAGATTGAATGGTCAGTTGATGAGTTGGGTGGATATTTTCGCATCCTGATGCCCTCTGTTGTCACTTTTTGTTGACCTTACCATGGCCTTCTGTATAGGTGGACAGTTCTGAATATACTTTCAACACTTGGTTAAGTCGTTGGATTGTCATTATATGCAGTCATAACAATATAGCTTGATGAGAAGTGCCCAGTTTGAAACATACCCTTTTAATGAAAATCTCCAGGACCGTGATGTTTTAGCCACATATATTGTTAACCTTACCATGATTTTTGGTAAGTCAACCATGAATTGAAATGGAATAAATATGCAACAATCATCTTTTTCAGGGTTTTATTGTGGAGAATGCCAGTTTTCATAAATATAGGTTGAAATTAAGTGGTCGGTTGCTATGGCATTTTGATTTGTAAACAAATACCATGATTTACAATTCATGAATCACCAACTTTATCTTGCTTAAACTCAAAACAACAGTTTTAGTTCATCACGAGACCTTCTCTACTCAATCTTGCATAACTTGGTCATAAATAATCTGATTTAAAAATTTTAAAATGCATTAAAATTCTCAGAATTTACTGATTTTAAATCTTTAAATAACTCAAAAATATGGTTTTAGCACGATTGTATATTCTGACTGCCTGGGTCACATATGTCATACTATTTTAAGGCAAAATTCATGCTTAGCATGCATGTGAGAGCTGTGAATGTGACTAAGGTTCCCTTCACATACACGCAAATGTTTATTCTAATTAGCAAACTGCTAAAATTTTGCTCCGCTCAAAGTTTATCTGAACGCTAGTATTAACTAGTTGGAAGTAGATGAAAATATAATGTCAAAGGACCTTATACAAATGTAAAAGATGTTGAACCATCAGAAGACTTAAAAAAGTGCAGCAAAATGAACAAAGCACATTCATTTAAAAGTTAAAACGGTTATTTTGTAAGATAGAGATAGGTTGGTTGAAACATGGGGTTGTTTGAAACACCGGCGAAAATTCCTTGTTACATTTAACCTAACTTTTTCTCACCCTACAGTGAAGAAGTACCAATGTTACCTAGCGGCCATTTTACTTTCATGCTGATCAATGAAAGAGGGAATGTGTGAGAGCATTTTTGTCACATTGTTTAGACATTTTTTCTTCATATTAGTATTGGTAACTTGTTAGATTTTGGGTGTTTTATTGAACATTTTCCATTGTAAGAATTTGAGAAAATAACTTTTAGATAGCCACAGTGATGCTATTGCTGTGCTGAACATTTTTTTAGGCCTTAAATTTAAATAAACAGTTTAATGGCTGATTTTCAGTATAATCTTTATATGAGGCAGGTTGAAACAAACTTTGGGGGTTGGTTGAAACCCTTTTTACCGTTTCAACCAGCCTCATATTATATTGGCAAAACTTTATTTCGTTTAATATGAAATTGTTTTAATTTAAAGGGTGACTCGCAACAAATTTACATAACAGTTATTTGGTATCAAAGGGTTTCCCATGTCTTGCTATGCTTTTTTGTTGGGGCAAAATGGGTGAAAATGTGATTAGAAGCTCCTGAAATCTGAAGAAAAAAAAATTAGTCAGAGCCGTCAAAAAATGGCCATACATTGGAATCCCTCTTGAAATGGTTCAATGGGACGTTGATGAACACAACTTGCTTTTTTTTACACTTTCATGCATTCTGATCGGTTGAAATATTTTCACAAACAACCTTCATGCACTCAATAACACTATGTGTATTGTCCTTACCCTTATTTTAAATTATCATTGTAACACTGATATCTCAAAACCTATCCTAAAAATAAGTTTAATGTTTAAACTTTAGCTCGAAAGAGTCCATATAATCCTCTGAAAAACATGAAGAGCTTGTTTGTCACCTTTGATGGTCAAAAATGTTGAAGCAATTGTTTGCGCAATTTGGCAGAAAATATAGGTTACATGAGCAGATTATGACTACATGGTTACCATCTTTGGTACCCATCACCTTTAATGTAAGTATAGGTTACATGACCAGATTATGACTACATGGTTACCATCTTTGGTACCCATCACCCTTAATGTAAATATAGGTTACATGAGCAGATTACGACTACATGGTTACCATCTTTGGTACCCATCACCTTTAATGTAAATTTTTTTGCAAGTCAACCTTTAAAAAGGCAAACATGAGGAAATATAAAGAATAAATAATAAGGGTGACCTACATGATGCTATACAAGCTGCTACGCTAGATGCTATACAAGATGCTATACAAGATGCTATACAAAATGATATACAATAGGCTAAAAAAGATGCTATACAAGATGCTTTACAAGACGCTATACAAAATGATATACAATAGGCTAAAAAAGATGCTATACAAGATGCTTTACAAGACGCTATACAAAATGCTATACAATAAGCTATGCAACATGCTATACAAGATGCTATGGTAGCTGCTATACAGGATGCTAGACAAGATGATATGCATGGTGCTATACAACATGTTATACAAACTACTGTGAAGCTGGTTAAGGATGAAAAACAATCCATTAGGCAAGCTGCTAAGTCATGTATAACATAAACCAGGTTACTCTGTCCCAAGCTCTTAAAGGGCGTGTTAATGGCTATCTAATGAACCGACTTGTATTTAACACCCACCACCGGTGATGACGAAGAAAGCGCGGATGAGAAAATAATAGATGGCTTCAAAGATTTACAACTGAATTTTTAGGTAGTCGTACGGTTTTCCTGCAGAAGTGACCAAACTTTTTCATTGGCAGAGTGGTGAACATAAATGCCAGTACAGAAAATATCGCTGTGCGGTATCGTAAGTAAAGTGGAGAAAGTTCTGTAGCTCTAGATGAAAATGGTGTTGTCAGTAGACAAGGTTTCACAAAAGAACTGCAGAGTCAATTAATTCGGGGGGTACAGCTAGATTGGTGCTTTGATTCAAGTTTCTAACTGATCTTACAAAAGTCAAAGCCAATTTTATCGAATAAACCAATGGTTACCTCGTGGTGCTTTGCGCATAAAACTTTATCGCATGATACACAATAGGAAAAAGCATGTTGTTTGTCTTCTCCTTTCTTTGAGCAAACATCGCATGATCTTGCCTTGTCTTTCATCACACCATATGATGTAAGCTTATTGAGAGACACCTCACAGATCATTCTGTAACATAGGAGTTACATTATCATTTTTTTGACAAGTTATTAGACAGGTTTTCACAAGTGCAAAATAGTGCATTCAGCATTGATGAACATTTATGATCTGGTGAAAGACTGCATATCAATCTGTTTGTCTCGATAGTTTAGTAGAAGGAGAATGAATATATAAGCTGAAATTATATAACCAGGTGTTTTAAAAGCCCAAAAATTGGCTTCAAACCCTTAGAAATATGATTTTGTTGTGAAACGCAGACATTTACAACATTTTCACACATTTAAGGTGACCAAATATGTCACCGATAAGCAAAATGATTTAGCAAAAATGCTGCTTGGTGGTGCTAAAATATGGCTGTTTTGCTGTATTTTTGATATATTCATAATCAATCTCAATAAATATTTGTATTTTTTTCATGAATTAATAATATTCTTGACGCCAATTTTGTTGCTATCTTCACTAAAAGGTGTGGTAAATCGCCAAGAAAAAACAACCAAAACAAGAACTGCATTCAAGGCATTAACTGAACTGTTTATAAGGATTCCGTAAAAATCTTAATCACTGGTTTGAGTACATTTTACATTTCAAAAGTGGACCCTCCATAAATTAGTATGTTTATTCAATTGCCACAAACAACAACATATTTATTTAAACATTTGCACCCCAACGGCCGGTTTTCCGACATCGCATAGGGTTGGTCAAAATCACTAACAGCTGGAAAACCAGCATTCTCATGGCTTGTTTTACGAAAGCTGTTTTTAAGCTACAACAGAAACCAATCAAATTAATTCTTGCACAGGATGTTAAATCGGAATTTTCACTTCCATTTGTAACAGTTTTCAAATATCTCTACTCGCTTCCTTCGCATTAATATCAAACTTTATTAAAACTTTATCGCAAAATAATCTATATGACTCATTCGTTGGTTGGTAGTAAATTATTGTGATGTGTTGTGATGTATATATATGAAGAGATTTATTATACTGTACTAACTATAATTTTCCAATATGTTTCGAGTCATGAAATTTTGACTAACATATGCTCGATCTAATGCTACTGTACAAAATTTTATGATTTTTTTTAAATCGTACAAACTTTTATAGTTTCAGTTGAATGAGGATAAATACTGTTTTTTATGTTTTTTTGAGATTTTATGTGGGTTGCCTAACTTTTTTACTGTTGTTTTACCAAATACCAATGCATTGTGAGCACTTTTAGATATATTTATTTAAAGTTCAAAAACTTCGAAACTATTCCGGAAAAACTGCTGATGGTTACTGACACGCATTGAGAAGACCAGCCAGGGTTTAAACGATTAGAAACAAAGAATAATAAGAACGAAAACCTGCTGCAGATTTTAAACCAATCAATATCAAACCCATGCAAAACTCAATTAATCTAACTGAAATCAAGTTTTATCTATTTAAATCTTGAAACATTTTGGTAGTGAAATTGCATCCTACATAGAAAAATACGCAAATATAGAACCTATTCATAATTTTTGATAAAATTCACTAAAATTGAGTATAAGGTTTATGTTAATTCGAATACACGCATGAATCAACAAGTGTAGCTGTAATGAGCCTTTATTATGTCAATGTTAGCGCTGCTGATAGTGGATAAACTCTGTGTAAATAAAAACTGTTGATAATCTAGTAAGCCCCTTCATTATGTAAATACAGAGAATAAATAGCAGGTGCTTTTGCTGATGAAAATAGATAACTTTAGTGTAGCTGATAGAAACTAATAAGGTGGCACTTCGTTAGAAATCTTTAACTTAAATTGCTGATATATCAGTGGCTACCTCTAATTGTTACTGAAGAAACTCAGCCTGTAGGCTCCCATCTCACCCCGACTGCTTGGCGATTGTACCACTACTGCTTGGAAGCCATGCTTGGAGACCGCTACTACATTCTTATAATTGACCCATTGTCTACTGGACAAAGGTAATGTCACTGTAATTCATTGTTTACAATACCAAGTCATAACGCTCGCTCCTCTCACAAGAGTGCACATCCTTAAACTGATAGATTTGTACAAGGGCTGCTAGCAATGTGGGCATTTGATAGCATGACTTTGTCAGTCATTACGTGAAGTAATATACTTGCATTTGTAAAGTATATGACGATATATATAATATCAAAATAATTTTTAAAAGACTTGGTCATAGGATTTGAGCTGATTTATCACACTAACTCATGTCAAAACTATGCATTTAGCTTTGACCCTGAATCTTATGCCCATTACTTCTGCAGAAGGGCTTTCAGCATTCATTATGTTTACTTAATATCATGCAGCTCTTAGATCATATGTAAAACACTTGTATTTACCCAAAGGTTTCATTCCTTATGTTCACTAGACTAATTAATGTGAGGCAAAGGTTTAAAAAATTTAAAAAGTTCAGGTTGAGTCACAGAATACCAATTAAAACTGGTACAGAAACTACCAACCACAGTAAACAAAAGTTGGTAGCTGTAGTGTAGTTAAATATTAAACAATTATGTCACTGCTGAAACGATGCAACATTGATAATATATTTAACTCACACAGGAGGCTTACAAAGCCCTAGCCATAATTGAAGTGCAAAAATTAACAATGGAAATGACTAGAAGGGCAGACTCTAGCACACAGGTGTCAAACTCACGCCCGCAGGCCACATCCGGCCCGCCTTGTAATCTTATCTGGCCCGCAAAATCATTTTACATTATTGCTATCCATGGCCCATTGATATGAAGCACTGACTGGCTTGTATTCCCTGGAGCCACAACTTTTCAATGATTTTCGGCGGTAAGTACTAAGAATTGCAGTCTAAGCTCATTCACTTGGAATTTCCAACAACTAGCAACTAACGCTACAGCACTAGTTGCTAGTAAATTAGCATAAATTAGTTTATTGCTCGCTTCATCGCTCTTGCTTCATTGCTCTTAGCTCATCACTCCACTTCATCACTAGTCTATTGCAACTAGCGACGAGGTGGAGAGGCTCACTAATCTAGTATTAGTTTCACTAATGCAGTGAGTGATCCTTTTCTGCATTGAAGTGAACCAGAACATTGGCCAACATTGATGAGGAGCACCATGGGGCAGGCTGTCTAAATAATATTCTAATATTACACATATATAAAGATGTTGAAATACATACAGAAGCAGTTGTGAAAGATTTCTGCCATGGACACATTGACAGAACAAGAGCTATTGCAGTAAAGAAGTAATAGGTTTTGTTCTGTCAATGCCCATTACAGAAATCTGTAGTGCCATGAGTTTTATATCGTCCGTTGAATAAAGAAAAAGTGTTGCTTACCATGAACAAGGTAGATTTTGATGCTTACAATTGATTGCATTTATGCATACTTTGAGGGTAGTTGATGTTTAAAAGGTCTATAGCAGTTAGCCTGAGGACCGCTGCTGTCTATTCTGAGAATCTCCACAACACAGGACATTACACTGAACGTAAACGAATTTGTTTCGGTCAGATCATATAATCAGATCAAAGTCATAAAAGCAAAGAAAACTGAATGATTTAAATTGTTATTGGCTGAACAGCACACATTTAATGTATATTTCCATATTTTTTAGCGTGATCTTATTTCTCACTTGTATAATTTTGATAGGAGATATTTTTAAGGAGAGTCCAATATTTTTGGGATATTTAAGTTTATTTTTTATATACATTGACATAGGAGCAAAGAAATTTGAATTTTCTTTAACAAGATATTTTTATGAAGAGCAAAAAATAAATAGAAGTAGTTTAAAGGCTGACTTGCAAAAAAATTCACATTACAGTTATTTGGTATCAAAAGTTTCACCTTGTCTTAGTCTGCTGTGTCGTAGGTCCAAGATATGTGGAAATATGATTACAAACTCTCAAAAGCTCTTAAAAGCTCAAAAGCGAACAGCTGATTGCAGCCATTATGAAAACGGCCATAGGTTGGAATCCCTCTCAAAACGGCTCAAATGGGATGTAGTTGAACACAATGTGCTTCTGTTTAAATGTTAATGCCACCTCATTCGTCGGAATATTTTCACAAATATACTTCACATATTCAATGAAACCATGTTTATTGTCCTGACGCGTCTATTTCATTATCATTGTAATGCTGTCACTTTGAGCACAGATATCTCAAAATCTAGCCAAAAAATCTGTTTAATTTTTTAACCTTAGCTCAAGGGGGTGCATATCATCCCCTGATAAACATGAGGAGCCTGTTGGTCACCTGTGATAGTCGACAAATGCTGCAAAAACTGTTTGCACCATATAGCGGGAAATATGGGTCACATGATCAGATTACGACTAGATGATTAGTTCGAGCTAAAACAAAACCTTTAGGTAGTGAGCATCTATATTTGATAGGGGCTTTCTGGTAGAGCCCTAAGTATTTGTCATAAACTAGTGCTATGAGATGTTTTATATTGAGCCTTTAATTAGCATTTGATTTCACGTGATAACATTACGTGGCAAAATAATAACTCTGTCAAGTTGAATACGTCGTCAAAATATGGGATTCCAGCCTACAACCACTTTTATTAACTGTTCATTTTTGAGCTTTCAAGAGCTTGTGATCAAATTTCCACATATTTTGAGCCTGCGACATGGCAGAGTAAAACAAGGTGAATCTTTTTATACCAAATAACTGTAATATAAAGTGTGTTGCAAGTCAACCTTTACGGTTTAAGTTTGTTTCAGAATAATATTCCAGTCTGTTTTCATTCGTATTTATTTTCCAAAAACATTTAGTTTTAGTGTGTGAAATAAATGTTTATCCTGTTCGGTCCGCGACCTGAAGTATGTTTTGAATTTTGGCCCCTTTTACAATTGAGTTTGACACCCCTGCAGTCTAGCACACAACAATCCGAAAAAAGAGTGATTGTCTAATTGTAATTGATAGCCTAAATATGTATAAAAATATTCTCAATAGTTGGAGCGAATGAAAATAACTAAAAATTGGACCATGAATTTACAACTTGATCGCAACAACTGGAACTCCCTGTTTCCCTGAACTTCCTGTTTGAAAATTAGTGTAAAATTGGAGCTGCTAATAAGAAGTATGCTGATTAGTCTATATTGTTAGCAACAAGCTTGTTATTATACTGACCAGATCATAATAGTATATCTGAGTTGAAAACTGAGTACCTTTAAATAAACAAACATACCGGCTAAAAGCCGATGTATCGGCTTCCGGCCTTATAAAGAAAACAACCCGAGCCGATACATCCCTTGTAGTAGCGAACCAGTTAAACCTTTGAGTATCTGAGTGGGTGAGAATATAAGCAGTCGCAATGGTGATCCATGTTTCTATTGCTGCACGAGATACACAAATAATTTATAATTAATTTGAAGGTCCATATAGAGATTTCATAAAGTATTCCAGCGATTCCTGAAAATTAACCCTAGTAATATCAAAATTTGTTTACTTCAGATTGAGAACACTTCTACGAATGTTTTATTACAACTATTAAAATAGTCACGCTTAGCTAAAAATATGATTCAATTTTTATTACGCAACATTCACAGACATATTTAATGCTCACAAAATATGGTTAACGGATTTAACCTACATTCAAATATACATACTAGACTACTAGACAGACAGACAGACAGACAGACTCCAGACTATCTTTCTCTATTTAAAAACTCTTGCAATACTTAAAAAGAAACTTAGGTGAGTTGATGATAAATGCGCAAAGTAATTTTTTGTTTTAAACAAAAAATACAAAAGCATGAAGGTTCATACCTAATCTTGAGATAGTAAGCATGTTTTGAATTGTTTAGGTTGTCCACTTACAATAATCTTTTGCTACATCCAAGATCTTAGTTCAAATTTTCTGCACTGCGCGGTTAAAGGTTAAATAGGAATTTACAACGATGTAAGAATAATTCAATATTCAATTTTATCGACAGTTGACTTCTTTCTCAAATCCAACTCATTTTATCACAAGCGCAAATATTCAGATAAAATGAAGTCCAAACTACACCTAAAACTATGTAAGTTCAATCTCTGGTTTATAATAATAAAAATGAAGTTGAATATAAACTCAAAGTCAATAAAGATAGCTTTAATTATTTTAATTGTTACATACGTAACAATTACAATATGTTTAGAAGTCACTTTGAGTTTTCGGAAATCAGAGTTTTGCTGGCACACAAACTTTAGAAACTTCATTTTCATCTTACAGATAGGTCATTTATCACTGAGAACTTGATCAATATTAACAAGGAAGAGTTAGATATTATTTTACTGTAATAAATACATTTATTTGTCTCAATGTGTGCCAAATAAGTTATAACAAATTTAAATTTAGCTGAGTAGGAAACCCTTCAAATATAAAAACCTTAAATATTAAACAACCTGAATTTAGAAGTTGCACACAAGAACTATATAACTAATAAAAATTTTATTAACTATCACAAAAGTGCATCAGTGATTTCATGTCTTCTGATGCTTTGAAATATTTGCCATTAAGATTTGGGCGGTTTTCCAGCTCAAGATTTAGTTTGACACGGAGATGAACTCACTTGAAACTTTATTTCATTAAAATCAGACCGTTATTTTATAGCAGTTGCTGTTGTTTTTAATGTTTGGTGTGTCTGCATGGATGTTACAAGATTGAAATTAGAAATTTTGATTGCGGTTAACACACTCAGATCGACAGAAAAACCAACTTTAAGTTTTCTATTTGCAGAGACAGAGAGAATAGAGAGGCACAACAGTGCAACTTGAGCACACTAGGTGTTGTCAACTTTCATATACTGGTCTTCACTTGCTGTTGCATATGTGAACAATCTAGAGCATGCTGACTTCTAAAGATTTAGCCTATGCTCAGTGAGTGTGTGTGTCTTAGTAACTAGACATGTCCTTATTATTGACACGCCTACATGACTAAGGCCGTGTCATAGCATCTTATTGTTTGCTCTATCAAGAATAAAGCCTTATCTTTTAGCCATGAGTACTTACAATGATATACAGCCCCCCTGGGGGCTGTATATCATTGGTACTAATCATTGAAGTGATACATACTTTAGCAGAGGGCCTTTAATTGGTGTGTCTATTTTAGAGCAGTTTATAGTCAAAGTGTGGAGCTCAAATATGTGTACTTAACTCATGTGAGTGTAAAAATTTTATGTGCCTTAACCGGATATCTAGTGACAATTACCTGAAGAGACAGTCGTTACTTGCTTGCGTCATCAAACTTCTCTATTTCTTTCCAAACTTAAGATGAAATAAAGTTTTTCAAAAAGTTTACCTAGTTTTAAATTTAGAATGATATTTTAAAAGATATTGATATTTTTCTAATCTATACCCAAATTGGAAATGCAAACACTTAGTCACTTACCTGCAATCTTCCCAAGGACATATCAACCTGTTATTCTCCTCATAAAAACCAGTCAGGCATTCAAGGCAATGTACATGGTTGCAGGTAAGTTGACGAGGATTTTGGAGAGAAATTCCTTGTCTCAAACAAAAACCACATCTTACAGTGGGTGGGACAACCTCTTCCATCTCAGCCATATCTACAAATGCAATTTATACAAAATGATTTTATATGATTTACATCATTACCATTTTAAATCACAAAGTCAACTAGTTACAATTCAGAAACAATCAAGTTGTTTGCTTTTTGTTAAATATCATGTTGCCCCATTAGCAATGCTAACAAATAAAAAATACGTTTTCAGAACAGCTTACTTTTATTTATAAATTTTGTTGCCCGAAATGATTACATTTTTATGAGCATTTTAACCTAATAGTTCCAAGAATCATTTTAGTAACCCAAGCATGATTGAATGTGGTCAAAGAGTAAATAAATACATGTAGTTGTAACTAAAGTCTTAGTAAAGTTAAACTTTTCCGACAATATAATTAGTTTTATGAGCAAATATTGATGTTGTTCTATCATTTGCCATTGATTCTGGCTTTTAATGTGATTTCACAGCCAGATTGTTTCAAGATTAAAATTGACTAAACTTTTTTGTGGTTAAATGTTCTGAAGGAAAGTACGGCGCAAAATAATATTATTAGTTCCTGTAATTTCTGTAGTTAATATTGTCTAATCAATTCAAGCCGCAACAAGATGTATCTCGATAATGTTGGTATCTTTTCAACTAAACATATCATAATAATTCAGGTCGATCTGAGCATTTAATTGTGATCCAGTTTGTTTAATTTTAGTTTCATAACATTCTAACATTCAGATCATTTGAAAAATAAAAAAACCATCAGATGTGATAGAAAAATTCAGATATGTCAGAAATAGCTCCTGATGAAGTTCACTAACATGGGTAGCAAAATTAACTTTAACGACGCGTGTTTCATAATTAAGCGTAAATATTACAGTGAGATCTCTGCAAACGCTTCTATAAAAATTGTATAACTCGATGATAGTAGTAATAACATACATATCGTTACAGTCCGGAGAAGTTATTAGTTACAGATTCATAACAGTCAACTCAAGACTCTCAAGCAATGCTGTCGGTTAACCTAATATTGCTCTCGAAAACTTACCAATCAGCTCACCAGTGCTTGTCTATTAAAGTCAAACATTGGTGAGCTGTATGTTATCTATATCAATCATTACATGCAACTTGGCTTTGCACCATAGAAATTTTACTATTTTAAAGTAGTTAATTCATCAGTTATGAGTAATATCTTTGTTCTGGGTAAACCGATATATCTCACTGTCTAGACTGATTTCATTAAGTGATGACACGCTTATATCCTATGAATTGCCAGCAGTCACTTTGTAGTTATCTATTGTAATGCAATGAAATATTATGTGAAATGTTAGTATATGTCTTTAGTGCTCTATCCATGGATTGTCATCCCATTGACCTGAATGCAGTTAGTCCACAATATCAGGCAATCAAACTTATTTAGATAAGATATCCCTACAATAGGGTTACACAATGTGTTTCTAAATTTATTTAAATCTTATTACCAATTTGTTATTACCAATTATCACAACAGTTTCAGATATAATTGACAAATCTCTTTACTCGCCTGTCAATGTTGAGTAGCATTAGCTTCCTCCTAGTAGTACCGGAACACACGTATGAAATGAAACTGCTCTGATAACGCTTTCCAAATAAACTTAGGCCCAGCCTCAGAGACTACAATCTCTATCATCTCACGTAATGCTTAAATATTGATCAACAGATTAGTTGTACAAACAGCTAATGTTCCAAAAACTAGGCCTGGGTGTAGTAGACACAATAAAACATTTTTTATATTGCTGCTAATTTTGTTAAACAAGTATTGCTTAGCTACAAAAGCAAAGAACAAACTAGTTCTACAGCATAAACTTTTTATTAACAAATGAATAGTACTAAAAAAATAAGTTTTTAAATTTGATATTTTGTAATGCTGGTTTCAATTTTGAAATATAGTTGTTTTTTTTCTGACAGAATGCATATACTAGCAAGTATACAATTTTGTTAAGTGACTATTGCTCGGTTACAAAAGCAAAAACCAAACTATTACTACAGCATATTTTTTACGAACAAATGACTACTACTGAAATTAATAGGTTTATAAATTTGATATTTTCTAATGCTAGTACATTTTTGAAATACAATTGTTTTCTTCTGATAAGATGCATATACTTGCAGGTAATTACTTGGCTGTATTTGGAGTAAATGCTGACTGGAGTTGGCTGTATCTTAGCCTCATTTTAGCGTGCACATATGAATGATGTAGATATAACCATAAATAAAACCTACAACTTTGGTTTATTTACATTCTGTATACTATAATTTTATTTGATGTGTAGCATAACTAATAATATTAGCACAGTTTAGAGAGAACCAGGAGTCCGTTTTGTACCCTAAACTTTGACGATGCACTGTCTTAGGCTTGTTTCAATTTTTGTTTACAGCGTTCTGCATTAGCATTCCTACCTTGAAATTTATGTTGTCAGAAAAAGAATAGCCAAATCTGTTTATTTTTAGTTCATTATTAGCTTTTTTCTTTCTTCCCTTGTTATATACAATATATCACAAACTATGTCACTACTTTAATTCAGTCATTAAACTGTTACGCCATTATATGACCCTATGAGACAAACAATACTCTTTTGCTATTTTGAGTACTTTGGTTTTATATATACCGTCTATTTCTGCTACCATACTTTTTAAAAACCATCAGACTGCCTGTAAGAATAAAAAATGATTTGGATTTTATTGTTTTTACCACAAAGTATTCAGCTCTTACATATACATGTATAACATGGTACATCTCACAACACGGTCAGCTGGTCAACTAGAGCACCAAGCAAATCTCACACTCAGCCGTGGCTGTCTGAGCGGCAGATTGATAACTTGGCTCAGTTGGGTCAAGAGGGAGTCGGCCGGGCTGAAAGTGCAATCGGCGGTCCTTAAAGGGTGAGAAGACAAATGGCTGGTGGCAGTGCCATTGCAGCGAGAACCGGCTGGAGATGAAGGGAACATGCCCCACCCATTTAAAAAGAGGCATGATTACTAACAACAGGGGAAATAAGGGAAAGCCTAATCTTATGTGGTTAATTGTCTGCCTCTACATTTGACTGTTTTTACATGTTTAGTGTAAATATTTACTCCAACAAAGAGCTTGAGCTAAATTAAGCAGTGAAATTTTCTGTCTAATCCATTAAATATACACATAATATGATGTATATATATGAAACTTAATACTTACACACTTTAGCACACACAGTTAGCTCTGAGTGTATTTGTATGTTGGGCTCAATAAATGCCCAATATGTAATGTGTACTTAAAAGGTTTTCACACAGAAAAGTATGTTTCAATCAACATATGCTACATTTACAAGAGTGTATTTAAAAAGTGTTCTGTCTTTTTCAATATATGTCCAGCAAATGCATAATCCAAGTATTTGAAAGATTGAGGCATGATTGAAACAGGTTGTTAAAAAAAAATCTTAATTTTTATGCTTTTCATTTATTCAAAGTTTACCTGAGCTAATAAAAAGTGAGAGATAATGAAGTTACCATTAGCTTAGTTTCCTTACTCAAGGAAATTGATTAACTGGAGCTACCGAGAATCTATACTGTAATAATAGCCTTTTCCATCAGTTTGTTACAAATAAAGATTACAAATCATGAAAAATGAAGCTGCAAATAAAAACGCACGAATGTTAAGTCAAATGATTTACCACCAAGCCATTCATCTGCCCCGGTATGGTGTTGAATAATGGTGCATACAGTTGTACCACTTTATGAATCCCTTTGACACATCAGATTGGAAGGGTTATTCTCGGGAAGTTTGGCAAGATGTTTCTTGTCTATTTGTTCAAGTGAGCTAGTTTAATTTCATCTAGTGGTTTTTAAATACATATTTTGACCACTTGCTGTAAACTAAACATATGGCAGTCAAATGTATAAACACGTAAATTTAAGCACTAAAATATATATTCAAAAATGTTTTAATATATGTAAATATATTGCAAATATATATATATATATATTGCAAATATATATATATATATATATATATTGCAAATATATATATATATTGTATTTTAACCTTTAGTGCTTTGGGTTTTTTAAAAGCCAAACGTATGAAATGTTTACTTTTGATTTCTTTTTCCATCATCTATATATATATTTCTCGAAGTCCGTGTGGTGTGCGTTTGTTTGTCGGAAATCCGGCTATAGATCTTAAAATCTTAACTTTTTGCCATCTGATGGATTCGAACTCACAACGGTTTTTTCAGGCTATTCAGTATACCGTTTCCGTATGCTTTACCACTGAGCTATAACGCCTTAGTAAACCAGTGTGTTTTTATATACATTCTCATATAACAGATACGCTATGCGCGTGCAAACTATAAATTAGCCTTGCTAAAAAAAGCTATTTAAACATTGCCATTAAAACTGCATTTTAACTCACAACAAATTTAACGGATACAAGCGTGCTATTTATTTTAGCCTTGCTTCCACGAATTAGGATGCTACTATTCGGAAATATTCTGAGACCTAAGTATATGCAACGCGATGCTTCTTAGTCTTTTTTTGAAAGTCTTTTTGGTAAATTATCTCGAACTACAATTTTGATGATTTTTGTACAGATTATATACGTTACCAAACTGGGTATATACGTTTCGTCGACATTTCGTACCTTACATACCTGCTATTTATTTTACATCTACATTTAGTTAGTAATTTATTTCCGCTGCTCAGGAGACTTATGTTTTTTGACTTCTCATTTGGTACCTTGCGTTCTACAATCATTAAATACGAACTAAATCATTGTTTGTTTAAAAAATATTTTACGTTATTTCTTTTAGTTTAAATTAAAACATCTTTGTTTGGATGAATATTTTACAGTTTGTTATTAAACCTTTATTTTAATAGCGATATAGTATATTACCAAGCGCAATTTCCTTTTCTCAACAGACGGATAATATGCAGTTCGCAAACGCACACGAAAATCACAAAAGTTCCTATCAGTGCTCGCTTTGTGTACTAACTTACACATCTTTCCTTCTAAACCTAACCAATTAGTAATTCCTAATTTATTTTACATTTTACAACAAACGTTTGTAAGATTATCCATTAGATTATCTGTAAGATTTATCATTTACATATTTTGAGGAATATATATCTAGATTTACATTCTCCTATTACATTCTTAAATTTCTTATAACTTTTGAAGTTTATAATATTAGTTTTTAAAGTTTGTTTCATTATTTTATTATTTCACCTTGCATTTTCAAAACGTATATAAGTGTAAAAACAGTTTAAAGTGTAGTGTAAAAAGTCTAAAAAGTTTAAAGTGTAAAAACGTACCCGGCAATTACCAATTTAAAAAAAGTGTTATAGTATTCTTCCGAGTATATTTACCTGTGATAAAAACTAGCCTAAGTTAGTGATAATATATTAGCCAAACCACTATTATAAGAAAAAAAACTATATAGCCTACTTACAGTGATAAAGTCCTTCAGTCAGTAAAATAACTTCATAACGCAACCACTATATGATTGTTATGCATAGGCCTACAGTCGTTATTAATTTGCTGATCGTCTCTCCTAGTACACTTGTTTGTGTGCTGCTGCATAAACTAACACATAGTAGTACTAAAGCAGTCTGAAACTGTGAAAATAATTAATCTGATAAGAAATAATTTAATTTAATATGATAATTTAATTAATTTATCATTTAGATTGCAAATGAAACGTGCTTATGAATGCAGTACTAATATTTTCATGCAAAAAAAGCTTGGAGCTGAATAATCTAATAAACTGAAACTGTATATCCTTTTTTTTAGATACTACCAAAAAGATTTATTCACGACCCATAACTACACATGGGTTATTTGAAAAAGTTACCTTTGTTTGGGTTTATCAACCTGTTTATCTGGCAAGTCTGATAGAACGTGCTTGTTGAATGAAAAAATAACAAAATGTGTGAGACTTGTGGTTTAGTTGGTGGAAAGTTAGAAAAGTCATTGTAGGAGAATTGATTATAAATGATTATATATAATATAATTACAAACGCTCAACACTATCAAAACAAACACATTACAACCGCATAGTACCAATACCTATCTTGTTGATATAGCTACCTTGATAATTTCTTTATTTACATGCAATAAATTGCAAGTGAAAGATGTGGCTACTGATATTTTTAAATGGGGCTTTCAGGCAAAGCAAAAACTGATGATCAAAGTCTGTGAAGAGGTTGGTACCAAATTAATTCATTACCCAAGGACACTGTAGGGTGTTAAGCTAGTAGTGAAAAAAGAGTTAATAGCAGCAGCGCTCGGTTTTCCTAAACATTTGAATTTGGCTTATAATTAGAAAAGCAAGACCAGTATTTAATTATATTGTAGCTTAGTTTTTTTTAGTATTTTTGTATTCATGCAGTGAACGAACCTGTTAAAACACTTTTGGCAAATAAAACAACATTGAAAATGTTTCTAAATTAAAGGATAAAACGAAATTCAGAGGCAAGATAACTTTTAGTTTCAATCAACAAGGCTGCTGCACACTGATAAAGTTTAAAACAACAGTCAATTTAAAACAAACAGAATCGCAAGCCTTTTTCTTTTTTAATGTTGTTAATTTTACACATTTTAAAATTTTTACTAGCTTCATTACTGAGTTGTGCCCTAAATATAATCTTTTACTACTATATGTTTACTTAGCCCGAGATGTAGTAGGTGTTAAAGGCGGCCAACACAAACATTAATTGAGACGTTCTGATAACCTCTGGGACAAGTAATCCGCTGAATATTCTATACTATACATGAACAAAGTACTATATGCCACTAGGTGTGAATGCCCGTTAAATACAACAACTAAGATTTTCTGATAATCTCTTGGACATGAGAGCACATTATTAGTTTAGTCATAGAAACCTGAATGATTTGAGTTGCAATGTTCAGTAAAAATTTCCTTAGGCTACTTAGATTAATCACTGTTACAGCCTTCAATTTCTTTTACTCCTGTTAGCAAAGAAACAATAGCGAAAGGCTCTAGCTATAATGCCCTGGACATATGGTTTGCCACCAAAAGATTTAGGGGGCTACATCACCAGAAGCGGCAATATAAAACAATGAATGTCAGTTAAGATATTAATCTCTTGATTTCAGGGATATACTTGTCACAATTTTGCAATAGAATCAGGTAGTATATTATCAATCACAAAGTAGTTCTAAACTTTTTACTAATTCATAGAGCAAAATTTTACTTCTTGTTGTACTTCTCAATTCATATTGAGAATGCTTATAACTTTCATATTTATAAGACCAGACACATATAAGTTATTTGATTATTTGCAGATTGAAAAATGTGCCGAGTGTTGTTTTTAAAATGTGTTCTAGCCACACAAACCTCACAGACACCCTAATCATGTGTTTATCTACTCATAGACCTCTGTTTAATCTAAGTTTATCAGTTTATAGAGAAATTCCTTTTGGCTCTTTAAATGCATTTGTGATATATCTTTTGACTTGTTTTAGCGGAAGAGGTAGTCAAAGACAAAGGGCACATGACTTGATCAGGAAACGAAGGCCCAGTTTGGAAGCAACAATCGAGATTCATCGGTAGTCCCCGGGACATGCCAGTCATTTTAATTTATATAAATTACTACTTGAAATATACTAGCATTACATATATTACCATGCTTCAGCAGCAGATACAGCCAACAAGGAGTAAGTTAATGCTTTTATTAAGGCACGGCTTATAGTTTGCCACTGAAATTACTATGGGAGTACCCGTAGTAACTTTTAACAAGAGACTTTCAACAAAGACGAGGCTAAAAGAAAAATGATATCACATTTACCGACCTAAAATGAGCTCAACATAAGTTAGAGCAGTCTTAAATAAGATTATGTTTCCACCATAAAATAGGTCATGTACTTGTATCTGCTGCTGAATAACCATGAAAACCGATACCACTTGCATCATGGGTCTGATGGCTCGCGACTAAACTAGCAACATCAGCTGTAAATTTAGTACTTTAATCTAAGCATACTGTTTGAGTGACATTTATTAGTCAACAAAAAGCCTGAAAAAACCTTCTAGAACAAAAAACTGCCATGGCCACACTTAACTCGTAAACAGATAAAAATAACTCTCGTAAATCGTTGCAGCAGATGGAAAATGCCAGTATGTGGGAACCAGCTTCTGTCAGCAAGATTACACTTTGTTACTGCAGAGAGAATGCCTTTAGTGATGCAAAAGCTAGTGTTACTCAATATCTTTTGCAAATTGTTTACAAAAATGACTAAATCAAAAATTCCATGCTGGTTCGAACAATTCTTGGTGTAGAAATTTTCAAGCTGTTGTGCTTTCCCTCAGTTACTCATTGAAAAATCAGTCAGAAAGCAAACCATAGAGGGACCAGTCTACGTTGAAAAATGCAGATTGATATGTAAGAAAACCTGATGATATATAATGATAGAGCTCGCTCAAATGGACCACGAAAACACATTGTTCTGGTAAAAAGAGCTTTAAAGATACCAGACTGCTATAGAAGCACCCTGCTAAACTTGTCTAAGACACTCCAAGAGTTTGCTAGACAATGGCTATGCATTCGAACAAAGAGAAACACAAGTTATCTTTGCTATCAGACATGACATAGTCCAGAATATTGACCAAAACCAAATAGCAGTGAGGATCTTGATCTCAAGTTTTATACCACAGACTACCATTCTTTTAAAAATTTGAACATAAAACTCTTTGATGGTAGTATTAAAACTAAAAGTTCATCATTGTGGTTAGTCAATGAGGTTGATATACTAGGCACTAGTCAATTATAATTATGACTTACAGTTAGCTGACAAACGTAAAACAAATGAAAGAGGTTAGCATAAAACTTCTAAGACGACATTGTCTCCACAAAACAGTTATATTATGATTGGAGTTAACATACACCAAACTCACCACTACTGCTGTACTAATACTAATGCAAAGCAATAATACTTCAGAAGCAACAAAGAATCAGATGTGGTTGAAGTATGCTATATGATCAAGTAATAATCTGACCTCCAATTTTGTGCATGATTGAACTAATTTTCTTATCTTTTGAGTTTCTTAAATTTAAAAGACTTATCTGTTTAAACTTTAATATGATGGTGAAAATGCTTTTTAAACAATATGTAAATGATATTTGTAGCCAAAACCTTTTAATCGCTAAGGTTGCACGTTAATTTGTCAGCAGTTAAGATAAATTCATACCATGAATCTTAGAGGAGCATTTTTTTACTACAGCCTAGCTGAAGTAGTCTTCCATCAATGTAAAAAAACTTTACGACTTTATGTAAGCTGTCAAATAACTAGCAAGAAATTGTTTTATGTTTTATATAAATTGCGTTAATATTGCCGTATTCACTTTCATCTGAAACAGTGATCATTTTTGTCTAAAAAAGAGGCTGGAAAATAAAATTACCATGAACTATTTTAATGTTCATATAATACTGTGTCATTATCAATCATGAGCACAAAGCATGAACATATGCTCCTGAAAACATAAAAAATGTGTAAGACTTATTTTTTTAAAACCATATGTAAATTAAAATTTCCAAGTATGATAACTTATAATACAATTTGTATCTTATCACTGAAAAGGTCTCAACCTTTATCTATTAAAGTTTTAGAGATGAGAATGTTAACTTTCATGGAAGACTTGACAATTCTCTATGTTTATCCAACATAACAGTAACACTGATAAAGGATGATAGAGACATAAAGATTAGAAAGGTTCTTCTTTTTGGATGGCACCAGCCTTAGTTCTCTGAATTTTCCTGTCAAAAACGAAGTTTTATTTTACCAAGTCAATCAAGTACTCACACTTTACAGAGACAGCATTATTTTTTGTGCTCAATTATGGGAAATGCATAATTAGAAAAATTAATTTTATTTCTTTAATTATAACCCTAACATTTAAAAAACTGATAAATAATCTGATTAATTTGAAACTATTCTATCAATGATTGGTCAACGCAGTTCTTGAAAATTACTTATTTTTTGTTGTTTGCTGTATTTTGACAAGTTATGTAAAACCTTGTCTATGAGAATATTTACCAAAAAATTTAACTAATTTGAATTCTTTCATTACTATAATATGTATTATGTTAAAGCAGTTTATTTTTATATCATGCATGTGGAAATCTGTAAAGGCATTCTTTCAACACAATCAATGCAGATGTTAAAGACATGTTATTAAGATATATTGCTGTGATTGATAGACATAAGTAAAACATATATTACGTTAGTGAAACAAAAATGTAATTCAGAAAAACTGCTGCTATAACGATACCATTTTCAGCTGAAACAGCAAACATTTTTGAAAGAAACCAAAAAGGAAAATTTGCTAGGCAGAAATGATAATCTGACTAGTTTGAGCAGTGAAAAAAAAATCGGTAATGGGGTTAGTGCTCCAAGTCTATTTTAGTAAAGCTGTGTATAAATTCAATTTGCTGAGTTGATTACTGTACACAACCTGAACTGAGTTTAACATAGGTGGAAGCAAAGACTCAAATAAATTTGTAATTCTGCCATAAAGTAGGTCAGGTACTTGTATCTGCTACTAGAGAACCATGAAGACCAATACAACCTGGATTATGGCTCTGACTGCTCACGATTAAACTGGCAACCTAGCTGTATATTCGGTTCTTTATTCTGGCCATCTTGTTAAAGTCAAGTAAAATAGCCAACAAAAATGGCTGAAAAAACTTTCCAGAAAGACTGCCATAGCCACACTTAAATCGACAATAGATGAAATTATTCCCTGGTTAGCCATCGCACTAGATGAAAAATGCCAGTAAGTGTGGACCAACTTCTGTCAGCAAAATAAAACTTTTGTTACTGCATAGAAAATGCCTTCAGTGATGCCAAAGCTAGTCTTACTCAATACCTTTTGCAAATTTTTTACGAAAGCGACTAAATCAATAATAACAATGCTGGTTCGAACAATGATTGGCGTTGAAATTTTCAAGTTGTCGTGCTGTCGCTCAGCCATTTATTGCAAAATAGGTCAGGAAGCAAACCATAGCGGGACCAGTCTACTTTGAAAGTTGCAAAATGAAATGAAAGAAAACCTAATGATAGAGCTCTCTCTCTCTCTCTCTCTCTCTCTCTCTCTCTCTCTCTCTCTCAAATGGAATGCGAAAACATGTTGCTCTGGTAAAAAATTGATTTACAGATACTACATTGACATAGCAGCACTTTTCGAGACTTGTCTAGGACACTCCAAGAGTTTGCTGAACAATAGCAATGCATTCTAATGAATGACAGAAAAATTTACCAACAAAGGGAAACAAAAGTTATCTTTGCTATCAGATATGACATAGTCCAGAACATTGACCAAAACTCAATAGCAGTGAGGATTTTGGTCTCAAGTTTTATACCATAGAGTACCATTCAATTGAAAATTTGAACATAAAACTATTTGATGGCGACTATCAAAACTAAAAGGACATCATTGTGGTTAGTCAATGAGGTTGATATACTAGGCAGTATTCAATTATGATTATGACTTACAGTTAGCTGACAAACTTCAAACAATGAAAGAGGTTAGCCTGCTCTAACACAGCGTTGTCTAAACAAAACAGTTTTATTATGATTGAAGTTGACATACACCAAACTCATCACTGCTGCTGTACTAATACTAATGCAAAGCATTAATACCTTAGAAACAACAATGAGCCAGACGAGGTTAAACTATGCTAGGATCCAGTAATAATCCGGCTTCCAATTTTTGCAGAATTGAACGAAGTTCTTTTTTCTTTTGAGTTTTTTAAATTTATAAGACTTATTTATTTAAACTTTAATAAAATTGTAAAAATGTTTTTTAAACAATATTTAATTGATATTTGCAGCTAAAACATTTTAATCGCTAAAGTTGCGCATTAATTTGTCAGCAGTTAAGATAAATTCATACCATGAATCTTAGAGGAGAATTTTAGCTGAAGTATTCTTTAATCAATTCAAAAAAACTTTATATAGACTGTCAAATAGCTAGCAAGAAACTATTTTATTTTTATATACTGTCACACTACTATTTTTGTCTAAAAAAAGAAACTAGAAAATTAAGTAGCTTGAAGTTATTCTATGTTGATATAATACTATTTCATCATCTAGCATGAATATAAAACATGAACCTATGCTCCTGAAAACATAAAAACATGTAAGACTTAATTGTTAAAAACAATATTCATGTGAGTTAAACCTTCTAAATGTGTAAGAATGATAACTTACAATAAATTTTATATTTTATCACTGAAGAGATCTCAACCTTTACCTATTAAAGTTTTAGAGATGAGAATGTTAATTTTCATGGAAGACTTGACAATTCTTTATGCTTATCCAACATGACAGTAACACTGATAAAGGATGATAGAGACATGAAGATTAGAGAGGTTCTTCTTTTTGGATGGCACCAGCCTTAGTTCTCTGAATTTTTATGCCAAAATGAAAGTTTTATTTTAACAAGTCAATCAAGTACTCACTATATACAGAGACAGCATTATTTTTTGTGTTCAATTATGGGAAATGCTTAATTAAGAAAATTACTTTTATTTCCTTTCTTATAACTCTAACAATAAAAAAACTGATAAATAATCTGGTTAATTTGAAGCTATTCTATTTATGGTTGTTCAACACACTGTTTGAAAACTAATTAGTTTTTACAGTTTGCTTTTTGTTTGACAAGTTATGTAAAACCTTGTCTATGAGAATATTTACAAAAAAAGGTAATTTATCTGAATCCTTCTGTTACTATAATATGTATTGTGTTAAAGCAGTTAGACTAATGTCCGAGTGTTTTAGAAATTTACATACAATAAAAAAAACGCAACTCCTTAATATTACTTAGCATGCAGGTTCTTTCTAGTTCAGCTTTGTATATTTCTATTAAAACATCATATTGCCTTCATAACTGACCACTAGCTGTTTTATGTATACACTTCTTTGTACATTCTTGTAATCGCAAATGCTTATTTTATATCTTGCAAATTGAAGGCTGTTAAAACATTATTTCAACACAATCACTGCAGATGTTAAAAACATGTTATTAAGATATACTCGTGTGATTGGTAGACATAAGTAAGACATATATTATGTTAGTAAAACAAGCATAAGACAAATATTTTACCATTGAAAAGCTATGCTCTAAACAGATTAAAATCAGCCTTCTTTGTGAAGAGTCGTCACCACTGAAGGAGTGTGGATAACTTGCAGTGCAGCAATCTTTTGACTTGGTAACATAAATAGTTTAAGGCAAAATGACAACTAGTATGGTTTCAAATCATTTTGAAAATGTATAATTGAAAATCAGAAAAAAATTCGAGTTTTTAAATATCCGATAAACAAGGTGACTTTTCCTGGTGATTACAAAAGGTAGCAAACACCAACAGTCTGAGAGAAGTACCAACTTCCTCACTTACAAACGCTCGCCGGAGAAGTTGGAAATCAAGCTCTGCTTCAAGCGAATGATTGTAACATAATAAACATAACACTTTAAAAATATCTCTATCAACATCTTTGTTTCTGAAATTGTGCATAGTTTAATGTATAACTCTGTTGATGGGTGTCTATGATATTGAAACAACAATTTTCTAAATGATTGCTACTTGAATAAATATTTTATTTAAATAAAAAAAAGGCAAATAGTTTGCCACAGTTTTATATAAACCCCATGTCAATTCTTCAATGCTATTTTTACAGTACTTAAAGACCTTTTTTAAAAGGATTTAGAGAGTGAAGTGGATTAAATCACTTACAGTGTAGTGTTATGAAGACACTTGTTTGATATACATGTGCAACGATTCTTCTACATGAAGATACATGTAACTTCAAAACAATGTTCAGCCTTTTATGTAAATACTGCATATAAATAATTACTGTTTTTGCCTGCGTAAATAGTAAATATCAGCAACACGTTTGAATCCAGATATGGAATATAAAACTCTCCAAAAACAGACATAAAATGATGATAAAAGAGGAGGTAAAGCGATAACGCTATTTAACAGTGAGATGTGTGACAAATATTTACAGATATTATACACAGATTATTGCTATTGGTATTTTATTCACAATCATGTTACAGAAACAATAACACATAATAAGTTTGCTATTATCATGCTCATCATGTTTAGTACCCTTACCTAAATGTTGGAAATCGTTTACAAATTAAAAGATAAAATAAATTTCAGAGGTAAGATTATTTTCAACTTCAATCAGCAAGGCTGCTGCAAACCCCAAATACATGATATAAAACTTTCTAAAAGCAGACATAAAATGATGCAAACAGAGGTAGTGATGATCAAAGTCTGTGAAGAGGTTGATACACAAACCAATTCAATACCCAAGGACAATATAAAGTGTTACGCTAGTAGGAAAAAAGAGTTAATAACAACAGCACTCAGTTTTCCTAAACATTTGAGTTCGGTTTAGATTTTGAAAATAGAGACCAATATTTAATTATTTTGTTGTTTAGTATTTTAGTAGTTTTGTATTTATGCAGTGAACGAACCTGTTAAAACAATCTTGACGAATTCAAAAACATTGAAAATGTTTCCAAATCAAATAATAAAGCGAAATTCAGAGGTGAGATAATTTTTAGTTTTAATCGACGAGGCTGCTGCACACCAATAAAGTTTAAAACAATAGTAAATTAAAAGCAAACAGAATCTCAAGTTTTTTTCTTTTTTAATGTTCCTAATTTTACAAATTTTAAAATTTTTACTCACTTCATTACTGAGTTGTGCCATTAATGTAATCTTTTACCGGTATATGGGTACTAAGTCCGAGACGTAGTAGGTGTCAAAGGCAGCCAACAAAACATTAATTGAGATGTTCTGATAATCTCTGGGACAAGTGATCTGCTGAATATTCTATACCATACATGAACAAAGTACTATATGCCATAGGTGTGAATGCCAGTTAAATACAACAACTAAGATTTTCTGATGATCTCTTGGACATGAGAGCAAATTATTAGTCTACTCATAGAAATCTGTATGATTTGAGTTGCAATGGTTACTAAGAAAGTCCCTTAGGCTCCTAAAATTAATCACTGTTACAGCCTTCAATTTCTTTTAATCCTATTAGCAGAGAAACAATAGCAAAAGGCTCTAACTATAATGCCCTGGACATATGGTTTGCCACCAAAGGATTTAAGTGGCTACATCAAAAGAAGCGGCAATGTCAAACAATGAATGTAAGTTAAGATATTAATCTCTTGAATTCAGGGATTTACTTGCCACAGTTTTGCAATGCAATCAGGTAGTATATTATCAATCACAAAGTGTTTCTAAACTTTTCACTAATTCGTGAAACAATATCTTACTTCTGCCTGTACTTCTCAATTCATATTGAGAATGCTTATAACGTTAATACTTCTAACACCAGACACATATAAGTTATTTGATTAATTGCAAAATAAAAATGCATCAATTGTTTGAAGACTGTGTTCTTGTCACAAAAATTTCATAGATACCCTAATACTGTGTTCATCTACTCACAGAGCTATGTTTAATTTGAGTTGATCAGTTTGTAGAGAAGTTTTTTTGGCTCTTTAATTACGTCAGCGTTATATCTATTAACTTGTTTTAGTAGATGTAGTCAGAGACAAAGAGGCATATGACTTGATCATGTCATGGAAGCAGTTTGAACAACACAGTTGAGATTTGTCGGTAGTCTCAGGGACATGCAAGTCACTTTGATTTATATAGATTACTACTTGAAATATACTAAAGTTACATATTTTACCATGTTTCAGCAGCAGATACAGCCAACAAGGAGTAAGCTAATGCTTTTATTAAGGCACGGCTTATAGTTTACCACTGAAATTACTAGGAGAGTCTACATGTACCAAGTTTTTGATGGAAAGAATAGCTAAAGGGAAATGTAGTTTTGATCCTGTTAGCAAGTAGTGTTAAGATACTTGAAGTTGAAAAGTTTGTAATAGAGCGGGTCTAAAAATTTCGTTAAAGTTAATATTGATTTATACTGCTACTTAAAATGTTTTTTAGTTTGAATGTAAGAAATAAGGGGCTTTGTTTATTTTTTTAAGCAGAATTTGAACAATTTGCTTTTGTGGGAAACGGCAACAAATTTTAAAAACCATTTGAATTTGTCATGCAGGAATTGCTAGTCTATTTCCAAAAGCTGCTATCGAAGTTTGTTTGTTTGTTTGTTTATTTTCATCTATAATATAACCACAAAAAATAACATGAAGAGTGTTTCTAACAGTATAAAAAGACAAGAGAAATAGAAAAAAATGTCACTCCAGGGAAGGTAATGATGAGGTCCCTGTGCACAATAGCAAGGCTAATCAAGGCGCGAAACCTGAAAGCAGAGTCAGCAGAAGTATGTCTAGTTGGTTTAGTCGTCTGGTTGTCTGAGGTAGCGCTTCAGTTCATATTTGAAAGAATTAGCATTTACAATTTTACGCAGTGTAACCGGTAGTAAATTCCATAGCAATGACTCCTGATAATCCAAACAACATTGACCAGCTTTTGATTTAAACAATGGTATTTTTAGGTTTATGTGTGTTTGACGAGTACTTAAATGTGTTATCGTCCTGTTATTGTTTGTTTCGTAAAATGTGTTGTGTGCTTTTATTAGTACTTTGTATTTGTATAACTTTTTAACAGTTAAAATTCTATTTAAGTTGAATAGCGGATTAGCTGAAAAGTCATAAGCTTTCTTGTTAATTATTCTGAGTAAACGGTTTTGAAAAACTTTAATTTTGTTTAAGTAGCAGTCTGGAGCATTTCCCCATGCCTAAACACAATACGAGAGTTTGGAATTGATGAAAGAATTGTACAGAATTAGCAAAACATCCTTAGAGAGGTACTGAGACAATCGAAAAAACAACCCAGCATAAGGTCTTAAGTCTTTTAACAGTTTGGATATATGATTGCTCCAATTCAGCTGAGGGTCAATAAGTACTCCCAAAAATTTTATATTGTCAGATTTATTTATTGCATGACCATTAATTAGTAGGGATTGTTCATCAAAGTGGTACGAGTTCTGTGGGTTTTTTAATAAAATGTAGCAAGTTTTGTTGAAATTAATTGTTAGTTTATTTTGGTTGCACCAACTCTGAAGGATTTTTAGGTATTCATTTATCAAATGCATTTGCTTGTGAAGGTCTTTGGATTAAAAAAAAAGATTAGTATCATCTGCATACAATATTGGTGAAAGTACTTTTAATTGACATGCCAAGTCATTAATATATATTAGGAACAAAGTTGAACCCAATACAGATCCTTGAGGAACACCACATTTTATAGTTTGTGGTGCTGAAAGGGTAGTATTTATTTTTGTTCTTTGACTCCGATCTTTTAAGTAGTTTTCTATCCATTTAATAGCTGTTGATTTGAAACCAATAGACTTCAATTTTAATAACAATATATCATGGTCAATGGTATCAAATGCTTTGCTGAAATCTATAAATATACCAAGAACACAATTTCCCTTGTTAAAAGCTTGGAATGTTTTGTTTGTAAAGGAAATAATTGCATCTCTTGTTCCAATACCTTTTCTAAAACCAAATTGATTAGAGTCTAGAATGTTATTGCGTTCAAGATAGTCCATGATTTGGAAATTTATAAGTTTTCAAGGAAGTACTTCACTTGTTTCATGATTATCTACTTAAAGCATGTCTATCTAGAACATGATAAAGGCCGCTTAGAATCTTAATCACTTATTATTTTGCTCATGTTTATCTCATAGACAGCATAAAATTCAACACGATACTCTGTTTTTTCTTTTTGAATTATAAAATACAGTTTTTATCTTTCATGGTACTTTAGCAGTAGCTTTAAAGTTTCTGAAACCGCTAGTTTATGACAGGAATTGTTACTGTTTGATTTAAGTTGCGAGTAAAAAGTGGCGTAGTTATTATTGCTGTGCAATTCTTGACATCGATCTACAAACACCACGCTAAAAGGTTAAGATTGTAAAAGTCACCAATCACAATCTCCAGAGGTCTTCAAAGGTATCGGGTAAATGTAGACAAGCATTTGTAGAAAGAAAAGTGAAATATTTCTCTACTGAGGTTTATTAAATGTGGCTTTAGCCAAAATAGAAATTAATGATCAATGTCTGTAAGGACGCTGAAACTTGAATTGATGCAACACAACAGGACAGTATAGAGTATTAAGCTGCTAGTGAAAATAAGAGTTAATGGCAACAGCACTTAGTTTTTATAAACAATGGAATTTGTTTAAGATTTGATAGTAGAGACCAATATTATATAATGTGTAGTGTTTAGTTTTGTGTTCATGCAGTGAACTGAACTGTTAGCAAACTTTTACTAGCTGTAGTAGGTGTTGGTGGAAGACAACAAAACCATTAATTAAGGTATTCTGATGATTTCTGGACCTAGTAATAAATTTAATCTTTCACTACTATAGTTTGTGTACAAAGTACTATATTAAGTAGGTGTGAATGCTAGAGAAACGCAGTGATTGAGGTCTACTGATAATTTTTTTGTACATGAGAGCCATTTATTCATCTACTCATGCAATTATGTATGATCTGAGTTGCAAATTTTATCGAGATATTTTCTTAGTTTACTTAAATTGATCAGTGTTACAGCCAACCATTTTTTTACTAGCAGAAGTCATGAAGAAAAAGACAAAGACTCTATGTATAATACCCTTCAATGGTTTGGGACAAAACCATTGAAGTGGTTACATATAGAGAAGGCAAAATATAGAACCTAAATTGTCAGTGAAGACATTAATCTCTTGATTTCAGGAATTCACTTGCCACAATTTTGCAATGCAATCAAATAGTTTATAATCAATGCAAAGGTATATATAAACTTGTTATTAATTTATGGAATAGAGTTTTATTTTTTGTGGTACTACTCAAATCATAGTTAGAAGAATTATAACTTTCATACTTGCTTTAGGAAGAAAAAAAGCATCATGTGTTGTTTTTAAACTGTGTTCTAGCAACACAAACCTCATAGACACCGTAATCATGTGTTTATCTACTCATATTTACTTTAAATAAGAGTTGTTGCGGCTGAAAACCATGATCAAAACCGAAGATATTGACTCAACGGTTATCAACATCATTGAACTGAGCTTTCCTGCCTTTGAAGAAGGCTCGATGACTGTTGTACCAGCTTAGAAAACTGAGCAATAAATAAATAAAATTTTTATTATTTATATTATATTATTTATTTGTATATATTTATAACAAAAAATATATATTCTGTTGATTAAACACTTTGTGTGTTTGTTTGATTGCTGCTTGTATTGTGGAGAAAGGGAACTGACAGTTTTTTACAACATAAATGTGTGTTTTGATGGCTGTAAACTGTTAAAGTTGGACAGCCATCAAAACACACATTCATGTGTGTTTTGATGTGTTCCTGTGCCACACCAATAGTTATTAGTGGGACACAGGGACACATGCAATTTACGTTATTGGTGAAGCCTAAGAGTTTTAAAGCTAAATCTCATTTAGATAGAACAATTTCTTTAGTGCGAACAATATCAATTTATCAGCTAGCAGTTACTTTTACATTATACAATTGGCATTGCAGATTTTCCCAACACATTCTCTTTTGCTAGGCAATGATCTCAGCTCTCTGTCTCATTACAACTCGTTTTATTGAAGTCTGAAAGACTTAGAAAAAACCAATGACTGAATCAGCTCATGGCATTATTGTGTGTCAAAGTAAAAAGGTTTTATGAGGCTTATTAAAAGTATTGAAAAATGAACACAAATAGGTTCTTGAGCCTTTCTCTGTAAGAGGCTTTGTAAGAGACCACTTGCTATACAAATGACTTTACTTTCTAAAAGCGGTAGACTATATAGAGAAAGCAGAGAGGAAGAAGAAATAAAATAGTTTCTGATCAAAAATCAGTTAAAGTTTACAGCTAAAAGTTGTGAAATAGACTAAAGACCTAAGCAAAAACCAACACCATGCTTAAAGATGATAGATTGACGAACATTACGTGGGCACTAGTAATGAGATTTGGGGTGAGGCGGTGAAGCAAAAAATGGAAAACAGTTTGTGCTAGTGAGCAGAAAAGGCAAGATATATATCTTCTTTTAACACCAATTAAATATTAGCCCATATAATGGGTAGACTCAAAGCATAGACAATGACTAAAGTATATTATTATTTTATCTATATATTTGTTCTAGCATCATCTGGTTTACATGAGTATTCAATAAAATGAGAGCTACACACTTATTGTGTTTTAAGACAAAATCCAGTTTATTATCTAACAATATTTGAAGGTTTCACTTAATACTATTTAATTGTAACTATATGTCAAACAAGAGCAAATCATAGTATTTAAAAAAAGTAGCAATTACAAGTCAAATAAGAGTCCAAAAGGCAGTTAAATAGCAGACCTTCGACAAAGACGAGGATAGAAGAAAATGATATCACATTTACCGCCCTGAAATGAGCTCAACATAAGTTGAGGCAGACTTAAATGAGATTATGTTTCCACCATAAAATAGGTCAGGTACTTGTATCTGCTGCTGGATAACCATGAAAATCGATACCATCTGCATCATGGGTCTGATGGCTCATGACTAAACTAGCAACACCAGCTGTAAATTTAGTACTTTGATCTAAGCATACTGTTTGAGTGACATTAAATAGTCAACAAAAAGCCTGAAAAAACCTTCTAGAACAAAAAACTGCCATGGCCACACTTAACTCGTAAACAGATAAAAATAACTCTCGTAAATCTTTGCAGCAGATGGAAAATGCCAGTATGTGTGGACCAGCTTATTTCAGCAGGAGTACACCTTTGTTAGTGCAGAGAGAATGCTTTTAGTGATGCAAAAGCTAGTGTTACTCAATCAATACCTTTTGCAAATTGTTTACGCAAATGACTAAATCAAAAATAACCATGCTGGTTCGAACAATTCTTGGCGTAGAAATTTTCAAGCTGTTACGCATTCGCTCAGTCACTCACTGAAAAATCAGTCAGAAAGCAAACCATAGAGGGACCAGTCTACGTTGAAAATTGTGGAAAGAAATGTAAGAAAACCTGATGATATATATGATATCTATACCTGAGGATAGAGCTCGCTCAAATGGACCACGAAAACACATCGCTCTGGTGAAAAAGAGCTTTAAAGATACCAGACTGCCATAGAAGCACTCTGCGAAACTTGTCTAGCACACTCCAAGAGTTAGCTAGCCAATGGCTATGCATTCTAAAGGAGCGACCAAAAAACATACGAACAAAGAGAAACAAAAGTTATCTTGGCTATCAGAAATGACATAGTCCAGAATATTGACCAAAACCAAATAGCAGTGAGGGTATTAATCTTAAGATTTATACCACAGAGTACCATTCTTTTAAAAATTTGAACATAAAACTATTTAATGGTCGTATTAAAACTAAAAGTTCATCATTGTGGTTAGTCAATGAGGTTGATATACTAGGCACTAGTCAATTATAATTATGACTTACAGTTAGCTGACAAACTTCAAAAAATGAAAGAGGTTAGCCTGAAAAGTCTACGACGGCCTTGTCTCCGCAAAACAATTTACATTATGATTGTAGTTGACATACACCAAACTCATCACTACTGCTGTACTAATACTAATGCAAAGCAGTAATATTTTAGAAGCAGCAAGGAATAGGATATGGTTGAGCTATGCTATGATCCAGTAGTAATCTGACCTCCAAATTTGTGCATGATTGAACTAATTTTCTTTTCTTTTGAGTTTCTTAAATTTAAAAGACTTATATATTTAAACTCTAATATGATTGTAAAAATGTTTTTTAAACAATATGTAATTGATATTTGCAGCCAAAACCTTTTAATCGCTAAGGTTGCGCCTTAATTTGTCGGCAATTAAGATAAATTCATACCATGAACCTTAGAGAAGGATTTTTTACTACAGCCTAACTGAAGTAGTCTTCCATCAATGTAAAAAGACATTACAACTTTATATAAACTGTCAAATAACTAGCAAGATATTGCTTTATTTTTTATATACATTGCACTAATATTGCCGTATTCACTTTCATCTGAAACAGTAATAATTTTCGTCTAAAAAAGAGGCTGGAAAATAAATTTACCATGAACTATTTTAATGTTCATATAATACTATCTCATCATCTAGCATGAACATAAAGCATAAACATATGCTCCTGAAAACATAAAAAAAGTGTAAGACTTACTTTTTAAAAACTATATGTGAATTAAAATTTCCAAGTATGATAACTTATAATACATTTTATATCTTATCACTGAAGAGATCTCAACCTTTATGTATTAAAGTTTTATAAATGAGAATGTTAACTTTCATGAAAGACTTGACAATTCTTTATGTTTATCCAACATAACAGTAACACTGATAAAGGATGATAGAGGCATATAGATTAGAGAGGTTCTTTTTTTGGATGGCACCCGCCTTAGTTCTTTGAATTTTCCTGTCAAAAACAAAGTTTTATTTTAACAAGTCTTTCAAGTACTCACACTTTACAGAGACAGCATTATTTTTTGTGCTCAAATATGGGAAATGCATAATTAGGAAAATTACTTTTATTTTTTTAATTATAACCCTAACATTTAAAAAACTGATAAATAATCTGATTAATTTGAAACTATTCTATCGATGATTGTTCAACGCAGTTGCTAAAAATTACTTATTTTTTGTCGTTTGCTGTTATGAATTACTTGACAAGTTATGTAAAACTTTATCTATGAGAATATTTACCAAAAAACTAACTAGTTTGAATCCTTTTGTTACTATATATGTATTATGTTAAAGCAGTTAGACTGTCTGAGTGTCTTAGAAGTTTCTATAAAATGCAAAAAACACAACTCGCTAATATTACTTAGCATGCAGGTTCTTTCTAGTTCAGCTTTTTATATTTCTATTAAAACATCATAAAGCCTTTTCGCCTGACTACTGATTGTTTATGTATACACTGTTCTTTGTACATTCTTGTAATCACAAATGCTTATTTTTATATCTTGCACATGGAAATCTGTCAAGGCAATATTTAAACACAATCACTGCAGATGTTAAAAACATGTTATTAAGATATACTCCTGTGATTGATAGACATAAGTAAAACATATATTACTTTAGTGAAACCAGTTTCACAACTGTTTTACCATTGAAAAAAAACTTTAAGTTTCAAAACTTCAACTTGTGATTAAAATCAGCTTTCTTTGTGAATAGTAGCCACAACTGAAGGAGTGTGGATAACTTGCAGTGCAGCAATCTTTTTACTTAGTAATATAAATAATTTAATGCAAAATAACAATTAGTATGGTTTCAGACCATTTTAAAACTGGATAATCAAAAATCAGAAAAAAATCAAGGTGGTTAATATCTGATAAGCAAAGTGATTATTTCTGGTGATTACAAAGGTAGCAAATACCAACAGTTTGAGAGAAGTACTAACTTCCTCACTCACAAACGCTTGCAGGAGAAGTTGGAAATAAAGCTCTGCTTGAAGTGAATGATTGTTACATAATGAACATGCCGCTATAAAAATATCTCTATCAACATCGTTACTTCTAAAATTATGCATAGCTAATTTTATAACTCTGTTCATGGGTGTCTATGATATTGAAACAACAATTTCCTAAATGATTGCTACTTACATGTAAGTCATTATTTTATGTGAATAAAATGTTTTTGCAAATAGTTTGACACAGTTTTATATAAACCACATGTAGTTGCTTTAATGCTATTTGTTACAAACTTAAAGATCTTTTGTAAAAAAATTTAAAGAGTTAAGTGAATTAAATCACCTACAGTGCAGTGTTATAAAAACATTTGTTATGATATACATGTAAAATGGTTCTTTTACATGAAGATAACTTCAAAACACTGTTCAGCGTTTTATGTAAATACTGCAAATAGAGAATCGCTGTTTTTGCCTGAGTAGATGGTAAATATTAGCAAAATGTTTGAACCCAGATATATGATATAAAACTTTCCAAAACAGACATAAAATAACCCAAATATAGATGGTAAAGCGATAACGCTATTTAACAATGAGATATGTGTCAAATATTTACATATATTATACATAGCTAATTGATAACGAAACTTTTATCCACAATCATGTTACAGAAACAATAACACATAATAACTTTGCTATTATCATTCTCATCATGTTTAGTACCTGGAACCTAAATATATAGTTACAAAGCGTGCAGAGTTCTCTCCAATATTTTTGCAAGTGACAAACTACTAAATATACTAAACAAACTACTAAAAAAACTCATACCTGATGTTTTTAATACTTGATGAGCATATTTCAATTTGATATCTGAAATTGCACCATGCTACAACATGATGGAAAGCACACAAAAATGAAAGTAGCTGTTCCCACCGTTCTAAATTGAAGCAGTTGTTATTAATATTCTACTAGTTTATGGTTTGGTGACTGTCAAATTGCAAAAACTAACAAGATTGTAATTGAGCAGAGTAAATATGATTCAAAAAGGTCAAAAGACAAATGAGAAAACAAAGAACACTGAAACCTACACAAAGATAGAAAACATGGCTAACAAGTTCCAACAAATGAGTCCATAAGGAACATTTCATCTTTTGTATTCTTATGGATGCCATATCATGATTTCTACTGAAGTTGGACCTGTGGATTATATTGTTGGTTACTATAATTTTATATAATATTGTTTTCAATATAAAGATTTAGACATTAAGCTAATTGATGATATTTTAAAAATACTATCAAGCACCACAACACTCGACAGAAAACAGGTCTGTTTGTGCCAACAATCCGGACAAATGCGTTTTTTAATTCTTTTTGGCCGAGAACAACTCGAGACCTGAGAGGTTTTTAGTAAAGAATTTTTGTAATAAAAGAGTTTCCACGCCTTTCCTTCTTTCTAGAAGGGGGTAGTGGGGAAATTTTAGATTAGATTAGATGATGAAAGTATAATAAAAAAACTCATTGTTGTTACTGCTGAAAAGTTGATTTGATAGTTGCTAATAAGAAGTTGGTGTATATTGCTATGATTGGTAAATCTTACAAAGTAGCAATGGTGAAACAGCTCCACCATATCTGTTTATTTTATACATACTTATCTATTATTTTCATGTGAATACCTTTGGCTAAAGAAAGCTAAATCTCAGTAAACTCTTTACTGACCCCAAATCTGCAAATATTGTTATAATTTTTTGAACCAAATAAAATGTGTTTTTGAAGCTGATAAACTACTTAGCAAGACAAGTGCAGAATAAGAAAAAAACCTAGACTATAACAAGAACTTAGAGCTCTGACAGATGTATCAGAAATGACACTAAAATAATAGTTTGTTAGATAGACAGTACAATATATATTGTATTCGTTATTGCAATCATTCAAGCTTCAAACCAGTTATTTCAGTTTATCTAAGAACAAATCAGATACACTAACACAGAACCAACTATTGTTAACTTCTGGAAATGACAGGCAACCATTTTGTTTTAGCACTTTGTTTGCTAGTAGTAAAGTTCAAAAGCAGGGTAAAACATAAATTTAGTTGAGTATCATGCTTTATATTTTTATGGTCATATGCTCAAAACATTGATTTTTCAGTAGTATTCTAAGTAATGTGGAAAAACTTTGTCTAGAAAATATTCCTAATTACTTTAGTTATAGTATTCCTACTGCTAAAGCAGGAAGTAAAATATCCTGGCATTACATTCATTTAGCTGAAAGGACTGTCAGATGAAAGTCTTGAAGCAGCCGCATCAATAAAAAATTTACAAGTATCAAGCATATCGTCAGAATAAAACAAAAAGCATCATGCATCAGAAAGGACAAAGAAAAACAACAGACGTGGTCTAGCCTGTGCCAACAGTTAACAAGAAAATATTAGGAAATGAAAACAGTCGGCAGAATTGAAGCTAAAAGCAGTATGAAGCGATGTATTGGCAAAGATATTAAAAACCAACAAAAGAAGAAGGACGATAAAATTCCGCCCTTGAAGAGATTGTAAACTGACAGGAAAATTTCAGCAATGAAAGTTATGTACTAACTGAAAAGTCTAACAAGGACTAGGATATGTCCTCTTAAAAATATTTAAGTGATTAACAAAAAAACAACTTATTAGAAGGCTCAGATGGTTAAAAATCATTAATTAGAAAAAAAGCTTTTATAATGTTACAAATTCAATTATAAATAAGTTTTGTAGTACGGTATAGCTTGCCAACAAGCTACAATGTTAGAAGTTTTTATTTAGACCAAAAATGAGAAATATGGAAAGGGTAAAACTTGTGATTCAGAAAAAAACTGCTGCTAGAACAATGCTGCTTTTAGCTGAAACCACATTCATCAAACCATGAAAAGAAAAAAAAAAGAATATATGCTAGGCAGAGATAATAATCCAACTAGTTTGGCATTGAAGAAAGCCTTCTGCATTGTGGTTACAGTTCTACATCAATTGAAAGCAATATTTGTAGCAGATGTAGTAAAGCAGTGCATAAAATCAACTCGCTATAGCTTCTTTTGCTATTTACCAGTTAGTGCTCAAAATATTTCCAAACATATTTCTGAAATCTCAAGTCAAAGAACAACAAAAACCCAAAAGCTATAACACTTTTTCAGTGACTAATAAAGAATGACTTTTATGAGCTGTTGTTTTCAAGAAACATAAAACACTATCGTTACATACATAAACATTATTACAGCAACATTAGAAGGCAACAATTATTAATAATGTACATTGTAGCTATTACAGAATGATATAATAATTGATTCTCTTCCTGATAAACCATAAGAGTGCAACAGATATAATACGGTAATTATGAAGTGAATAAAAGTCTAGTGATTATTGTATATCTATAGAGTTTCTTATTTTCAACCCATTTTTTCTATAAAAGCTGATGTCTCTAATCTGACAAATGGTTTGTGTATTGTACATCTTGCAAACTTTTTGATCAGCTCTAGCAATTGGTCTTGCAGAATAATACAAAAAGATAAAAATAATGGAATCGGCAAGCCTAGAATAATTCAGCTGTAGAACTCCAATTATGGAGAATTAGACTAAATTTTTTAATGAAATAAGGAAGAGCAGCAAGTGCTTGTATAAAAGTTTTTAAAACTTTCAAGGGTTCAGAGGACTAGTGATAAAGAATGATCGAGCCAAAAAGACTGGTGAACGTTTTCTTTTTGCACGACAGCTCCCTTAGTTTTCTAAGTTTTTTTCTGCCAAAAGAAAATTTGATATTAACAAAAAAATAAGTGCTCTTTTTTACAGAGGCGCTTTATTTTGTTCAAAGAGATAAATTACATGTATTTGACAATTACATTAAAGCTTACTTAACTATTGCTTTAATATCAAGCAAAGAGCTAACTTTACTGAATTATTTCAAACCTTTCAAATTTTGCAATCAATTTATGTACGACTGTTTAAAACCGCATTTAAAACTTGTTTCTTTATGTTTGTTTACTTACTAAATAAGTTATACACAAATATGTTATTGAGAATCTCCATAAAAATTTTGGCCAATTTTAATATTCAGGGACAATTAAATGAATTATGCTAGTATGGTTATACAACGCATAGTTACTAATATTACTTAGTGTGCAGAATACTTTTCTTTCTTGTTGTCAATTGTTATTAAAACAGTAAGATGATCTCTCACATAACTTTTAATCATTTATATATACTGCTTTTTGGAATTTCTTGAAGTTGCAACTGTTTAATTTTGATGGTTTAAAATGGGAAATTTGAAATAAAATGATTCAATAAATTTGAGACATTTGTTACCAGAGCGATATGAGAAATAAGATTCCCTATGGGAATGATTGCCACAGTTTTTGCATTTGTAATTTTAAGATATATTATACTCATGCACTCAAAGTACACATTCCTGAACATCTCAAAAGGTTACACAAAACACTGCTCAGTAATTTTACTTAGCACACAGATTATTTCTAGTCGAGCTGTGTATTTCTTATTGAAACATTAACACGGTTCTTTAAAGAATATCTGATCAATTTATATATATCTTTGGTGGTAAACATTGCAATTAGAGTTGTTTAATTTAGATTCTTGCAACTAAAAAAATGCAAAAAAATCTAATTCAGTAAAGTTAGCACAAATACTAAAAGAATTCTATGAAAATATACTTTGACCAGCGGCAGAAAATCTTGGAGCAGCTCTTATGTTAGTAAAGTGTATGTATAGCCCACAATATTTCACTACTGAAAGAACTTGACAACTGAATCTATGCCAATTTCTAACCATTTGTCAATGTGTACGAGGATTAATATTATTCTCTATTCTTCAATTAATTATAGTTTCACAACAGGCCTAACGTTTGACTTGACCAGATATGGATGAGGATACTTATATTTAGTATTACACTAAACCTTTAGTCAAATGTATGAATATATTATTCCTTACTCTTGCAGCAAACACAATACAAATTTCTTACAGCAACCATTTTTACTTTCATTATACATTTAAGTTTTTTTAAATTATCAACTGCTAGTTCCACATTTGCTACCCTTTTTGTGAAGAGTAGTGATGGCTGAAAGAACAAAATCAGCTTGCAGTGTAGCAGCAGCAGTGTTTGGCAAAAAAATTCACACATAAGAATAGAACATAGTTTCCTGCAGACTATCAAGTCATGTTCAAACTCAATATTTGAATGACACGAGAACTCAGGTTTTGAATACTTTATACGCAAAATGAATACCTATGGTAGTTTTGTGGTATCTAAGGATTTACTAGCCATTGTTACCTAAAGTTGATATGTAGCACACTGTTTTTTACAAACAGAGGATCTAGCTGCATTTAAGTCACAGATGTACCTTTTTTCTATAAATATAATGTTTAGAAATACATGTAGGTTTTGTTTTTCTTCCAATACATACTTCATTGCCTGCACATAGTTCATGCAATACTAAATGACTCTAACTTTAATATACCATCAGCTAACTTTTATAAGAAGAAGCTTGTAATATTTTTTGCTGAAAAGCACTGTTGTTTGTTGCAAATAATGTTGTACACAAAACATAAACGGTGAATTCTGAATTATTTTATGTTAGTTGTCGTTGTCTACCTTTAAGTAGCCCTAGTTTATTACCAAACAGGTAATGCTAAATAATACAATCTATCTCTCATAATGTAAAGTAATCTTTGTAATATAACTTTATATTATAAAAAGTTATGTTATAAACTTTATGTTATAAAAAGATTTTTTATAACATGTTAATTGTTTTGTTACAAATGCAAAAACTTCATGTCAGTGCAGAAAACTGATTTTACTATTTACAAAGTGTTTAATTCAGCTGATAACAACAAGGTTAGGACTGTAACTTTAAGATTAAAAGTATTTCATACAAGTGTTTTTTAATGTTGAAAAAAAATTTAAAATACAAAATTATATCCAGTGGTTAAAAATTTTGTTAAAAGGAGTTATACTATTTTTACAGGTATATCTACTTGTAATTAAAGTCATCATAAGCTAGTGATGATATGTTAGACAGACAAATTTTATAATAAAAACAAATAATATATGGCTCACTTACAGCGATCAAATCCTTCTGTTAGTAAAATAACTTTGTAACGTAAGCACTATATGATTGTTAAGCATACAGTTGTTATGGCTTTGCTTAGAAACATTCCTATTACATTTTATTGTGTGCTACTGCAAAGGCTAACACTCCTAGTAGTAGTACAACAGCTTGAAACTGTGAAGAAAATTAATTTAATAGTTTAACAAATTTATCATTCAGATTGCAAATGAAGCATGTTTACTAACTCAGTACCAATATTTACATGCAATAAAAGCTTGGGGCCAAATAATCTAAATATACCAAAACTGTATATTTTTTCTTTCATGAAGCTACTACCAATAGAAATGATACAGGACACAAAACTACAAATGAATTATTCGAACCAGTTACATTTTTTTGGTTGATCAGGCTGCACATCCGCCAAGCCTGATAGAATGTGCTTCTTAACAAAAAACTAACAAAATGTGTGAGAGATTTGTGGTTTACTTGGTGGAAAGTTGGAAAAATCATTGTAGGAGAATTTTGTTAGAAAATTATGTATGACGAGAAACAAAAATGCATATTTCTAACAAAACAAAAAGGTTTCAATCATATTGTACTAGGAACTGTCTGATTGATACCAGATGAGACTACTGAGATGATTTATTTATTTACATTCAATGAATGCTTTTAAATCAGTTCATTTATTTTGGATCTAATGCTGCAAATGATCTGTGTTTAGTGCTCATGTTGTGGTAGGTAGTGCTGCAATTGATGGTATTGAGAAAACTTTTTTAAATGACATTTTAGTTGAGGTAGTCTTTTATTAATGTTCAAAAAATATCTATGAGGGTGGCTTTCAATAATTCTATAAGAAGATTAAAAGAATTTCGCCAAGAATGAGGATGAAATCGCTCAGTTAAAAATGGCGTGGGAAACCTTTAAGCAATAGAGAACAAGAATACATGGTTATGTATGTAACCTATCACTTTTCATATATACTGTACATGTGCGCATAATCTGTTTTTAAGTTTATGATTTAGATGCAAAGTTTAACTTAGTTATTTGCTATTTTAATGTTTTCAAACAGTATATTTCTTATTGCTGTAGCAGTGTTTTGTAAAAAACCACGTTAAAAGGATGCTACCGACAGCAGCAATAATGGCAAAAGTATTTATTATCTTTAGAGTAGCAATGGTAGCTTTTGATCAAAACATGAAAAAATATCTAATAAATAACAATAGTTATTGATAGCAAAAGTTTCAAGTTAGTTTGAAACAGAAATGCTATAGAATCCAAAATTGATTGATTTACTGTAGAACATCTACGATGCCATGGAACATATGTGTAGGTATGACCTTTCTTCATTACAAATTGTAGAGATGCGATGGGCTGAATAGCAAGGACTATTTTTAAACCTGAAAATTCTACTAAAACTGCAAAAGTAGAATATGTTATTTCTATATTCTTACCTTTTGAGATTTCGATTGCTAGAATATTTCATGCTTTGACACTAGTAGCAAATTTTTGTCTGAAGCAAATTCTTGCTTTAGTTTTAACTATAATATACATAAGCTAATACAATATAAATCAACACATAAATAATTTTATATCCAGAATTCTGTTAGATGCTGATGAATATAGTAGCATCAAAGGAGCTGTTAAAGTGAGTGTAAAGTTGATATAGCTGTTACTATTAGGTAATAATTTTATGGCTGGTAAACTAAAAAATTCAGATGGTATGTCAGTGACGTTAATTTGTAATTTTGTTAATTTTACAATTTGTATCTCAACCTTTATCTATTAAAGTTTCAGAGATGAGAACATTAACTTTCATGAAAGACTTGACAATTCTTTATGTTTATTCAACATAACACTAACACTGATAAAGGATGAAAGAGGCATAAAGATTAGAGAGGTTGTTCTTTTTGGATGGCACCCGCCTTAGTTCTCTGAATTTTCCTGTCAAAAACATAGTCTTATTTTAACAAGGCTATCAAGTACTCACACTTTACAGAAACAGCATTATTTTTTGTGCTCAATTATGGGAAATGCATAATTGGGAACATTACTTTTATTTCTTTAATTGTAACCCTAACATTTAAAAAACTGATAAATAAGCTGATTAATTTGAAACTATTCTATCAATGATTGTTCAACGCAGTTCTTGAAAATTAGTTATTTTTTGTCTTTTGCTGTTATTTGACAAGTTTTGTAAAACTTTGTCTATGAGAATATTTACCAAAAAAGTTAACTAATTTGAATCCTTTTGTTACTATAAAATGTATTATGTTAAAGCAGTTAGTCTGTCTGAGTTTCTTAGAAGTTTCCATAAAATGCAAAAAACACAACTCCCTAATATTACTTAGCATGCAGGTTCTTTCTAGTTCAGTTTTGTATATTTCTATTAAAACATCATGAAGCATTTTCCCCTGACTACTCGTTGTTTTATGTATACACTGTTGTTTGTACATTCTGGTAACCACAAATGTTTATTTTTATATCATGCTTGTGGAAATCTGTCAAGGCATTATTTCAACACAATCACTGCAGATGTTAAATACATATTATTAAGATATACTCCTGTGATTGATAGACATGAGTAAAACATATATTACTTTAGTGAAACAAGTTTCACAACTGTTTTACCATTGAAAAAAAACTTTAAATTTTAAAACTTTAACCTGTGATTAAAAACAGCCTTCTGTGTGAAGAGTAGTCACAACTGAAGGAGTGTGGATAACTTGCAGTGCAGCAATCTTTTTACTTGGTAATATAAATAGTTTAATGCAAAATAACAATTAGTATGGTTTCAAATCATTTTAAAACTGGATAATTAAATATCAGAAAAAAATCAAGGTGGTTATTATCTGATAAGCAAAGTGATTAATTCTGGTGATTACAAAGGTAGCAAATACCAACAGTTTGAGAGAAGTACTAACTTCCTCACTCACAAACGTTTGCAGGAGAAGTTGGAAATAAAGCTCTGCTTGAAGTGAACGATTGTTACATAATGAACATGCCGCTATAAAAATATCTCTATCAACATCGTTACCTCTAAAATTATGCATAGCTAATTTTATAACTCTGTTCATGGGTGTCTATGATATTGAAACAACAATTTCCTAAATGATTGCTACTTACATGTAAGTCATTATTTTATGTGAATAAAATGTTTTTGCAAATAGCTTGATACAGTTTTATATAAACCACATGTAGTTGCTTTAATGCTATTTGTTACAAAATTAAAGATCTTTTGTAAAAAAATTTAAAGAGTTAAGTGAATTAAATCACCGACAGTGCAGTGTTATAAAAACATTTGTTATGATATACATGTAAAACGGTTCTTTTACACGAAGATAACTTCAAAACACTGTTCAGCGTTTTATGTAAATACTGCAAATAGAGAATTGCTGTTTTTGCCTGAGTAGATGGTAAATATTAGCAAAATGTTTGAACCCAGATATATGATATAAAACTTTCCAAAACAGACATAAAATAACCCAAATATAGATGGTAAAGCGATAACGCTATTTAAAAATGAGATATGTGTCAAATATGTACATATATTATACATAGCTAATTGATAACGAAACCTTTATCCACAATCATGTTACAGAAACAATAACACATAATAACTTTGCTATTATCATTCTCATCATGTTTAGTACCTGGAACCTAAATATATAGTTACAAAGCGTGCAGAGTTCTCTCCAATATTTTTGCAAGTGACAAACTACTAAATATACTAAACAAACTACTAAAAAAACTTATACCTGATGTTTTTAATACTTGATGAGCATATTTCAATTTGAAATCTGAAATTGCACCATGCTACAATATGATGAAAAACACACAAAAATGAAAGTAGCTGTTCCCACCGTTCTAAATTGATGCAGTTGTTATTAATATTCTATTAGTTTTTATTCTATACAGTTGTTGTTAATATTCACCATTTGACACCTTTTTTCTATAAAAACTGAGAAGCCTCTCTTCTGACAAACGGTTGGTGTATTGTGCGTATTGTAAACCTCATGAACAGTTTTAGCAATTGGTCTTGTGGAATATTACAAAAAATAAGAAATTATAATTTCAGCAAGCATAGATTAATACAGCTGATTGGTTTGGTGACTGTCAAATTCTAAAAACTAACCAGATTGTACTTGAGCAGAGTAAATATGATTCAAAAAGGTCAAAAGACAAATGAGAAAACAAAGAACACTGAACCTACACAAAGATAGTAAACATGGCTAACAAGTTCCAACAAATGAGTCCATAAGGAACATTTCATCTTTTGTATTCTTATGGATGCTATCTTATGATTTCTACTGAAGTTGGACTTGTCGATTATATTGTTGGTTACTATTTATATAATATTGTTATCAATATAAACATTTAGACTTTAAGCTAATTTATGATAGAAGTATAATAAAAGATTGTTGCAATGATATATTGCAATGATTGGTGAATCTCACCAAGTAGGAATTGTGAAACAACTCCATCATATCTGTTTCTTTTATACACACTGACATACACTTTCATGTCAATACCTTTTGCTAAAAAGCTAAATTTCATTAAACTCTTTACTGACTCAAAATCTTCAAACATTATTCTAATTTTTTGCACCAAATAAAATGGGTTTTTGAAGCTGGTAAGTCACTCAGCAAGACTAGGGCAGAATAAGAAACAAAAACCTGGGCAATAACAGGAACTTAGAGCTCTGACAGATGTATCAGAAATGGCAGATGTATCAGATGTATATTGTTCATGGCAGATGTATCAAAAATGGCACTAAAATAATAGTTTGTTAGACCGATAGTGCAATAGTACAATATATACATATATATTGTATTCTCGATTGAAATCATTCAAACTTCAAACCAGTTATTTCAGTTTGTCTAACAGCAAACCAAATACACTAACACAGAGCCAACTATTGCTACATTTTGGAAATGACAAGGAACCATTTTGTTTTAGCCTTTTATTTGCTAGTAGTAAAGTTCAAACACAGGGTAAAACTTAAATTTAAGTAGAGTATCATGCTTTATATTTTTATGGTAATATTCTCAAAACATTGTTATACGAAAAACCTCGATTTTTAAGTGGTATTCTAAGTAATGTGGCCAAGGTTTGTCTGGAAAATATTCCTAATTACTTTAACTGGACTATTTTTACTGCTAAGGAAAAGAGCAAAATTATTTGGCATTACATTCACTCAGCTGTAAGGAATACATCAGATGAAAACCTTGAAGCAGAAACATCAATGAGAATCTTACAATTATCACGCAAATCATCAGAATAAAACAAAATGCCTCACACACCAACAAGTACAAAGGAAAAAACAAAATTGGTCTTGCCTGTGCCCACAGTTAGCAAAACGATGATAGGAAATAAAAACAGCAGACAGATTTGAAGTAAAAAGCAGTATGAAGTGATGTACACTGTATTGGCAAGAAGATGAAACATCAACAAAGGAAAAGGAGAGAAAAACTTTCGTTCTTGAAGATGTTGTGAAGTGAAATGAAGATTTCAGGAATGAAATGTTATACCCTAAATGAAAAGTTTAACAAGGACGAAGATATGTTCTGCGAAAAAGATTTGTGCAACCAACAAAAAATACCTTGTTAGAAGCCTCAGACGTTTGGAAATCCTTGATTAGAAGGAACATTTATACAACATTAAAACTTTAACAATATTTGAGTTTCATACTACGATATAGCTCAGCAACAGGCTAAAATGTTGAAAGTTTTTAATTAGACCAAGAAAGGAAAAATATGAAAAGGGTACAAAAATGTAATTCAGAAAAACCTCTGCTACAACGATACCGCTTTCAGCTGAAGCAGCAAACATTTTTGAAAGAAACCAAAAAGAAACATATGTTAGGCAGAAATGATAATCTGACAAGTTTGAGCAGTGAAAAAACATTCGGCATTGTGGTGAGTGCTCCAAGTCTATTGAACGCAGGATTGGTAGCAATTTTAGTAAAGCTGTGTATAAAATCAATTTGCTGAGTTGATTACTGTATGCGACCTGAACTGAGTTCAACATAAGTTGAAGCAAAGACTCAAACAAAATTATAATTCTACCATAAAGTAGGTCAGGTACCTTTATCTGCTACTGGATAACCATGAAGACCAATACTGTATTGAAAGCTCTGTACGTATCCGGTAAAATCAACGGATGGTAAGATATACTGTATGTTCTGGTTCTTTATTAATTTACTAATTCAGTAAAGTTAGCACAAATACTAAAAGCATTTCATGAAAATATACTTTGACCAGCGGCAGAAAATCTTGGAGCAGCTCTTATGTTAGTAAAGTGTATGTATAGCCCACAATATTTCACTACTGAAAGAACTTGACAACTGAATCTATGCCAATTTCTAACCATTTGTCAATGTGTACGAGGATTAATATTATTCTCTATTCTTCAATTAATTATAGTTTCACAACAGGCCTAACGTTTGACTTGACCAGATATGGATGAGGATACTAATATTTAGTATTACACTAAACCTTTAGTCAAATGTATGAATATATTATTCCTTACTCTTGCAGCAAACACAATACAAATTTCTTACAGCAACCATTTTTACTTTCATTATACATTTAAGTTTTTTTAAATTATTAACTGCTAGTTCCACATTTGCTACCCTTTTTGTGAAGAGTAGTGATGGCTGAAAGAACAAAATCAGCTTGCAGTGTAGCAGCAGCAGTGTTTGGCAAAAAAATTCACACATAAGAATAGAACATAGTTTCCTGCAGACTATCAAGTCATGTTCAAACTCAATATTTGAATGACACGAGAACTCAGGTTTTGAATACTTTATACGCAAAATGAATTTGTTACCTAAAGTTGATATGTAGCACACTGTTTTTTACAAACAGAGGATCTAACTGCATTTAAGTCACAGATGTACCCTTTTTCTATAAATATAATGTTTAGAAATACATGTAGGTTTTGTTTTTCTTCCAATACATACTTCATTGCATGCACATAGTTCATGCAATACTAAATGACTTTAACTTTAATATACCATCAGCTAGCTTTTATAAGAAGAAGCTTGTAATATTTTTTGCTGAAAAGCACTGTTGTTTGTTGCAAATAATGTTGTACACAAAACATAAACGGTGAATTCTGAATTATTTTACGTTAGTTGTCGTTGTCTACCTTTAAGTAGCCCTAGTTGATTACCAAACAGGTAATGCTAAATAATACAATCTATCTCTCATAATGTAAAGTAATCTTTGTAATATAACTTTATATTATAAAAAATTTATGTTATAAACTTTATGTTATAAATTTTTTTTTTATAACATGTTAATTGTTTTGTTACAAATGCAAAAACTTCTTGCCAGTGCAAAAAACTGATTTTACTATTTACAAAGTGTTTAATTCAGCTGATAACAACAAGGTTAGGACTGTAACTTTAAGATTAAAAGTATTTCATACAAGTGTTTTTTAATGTTGGAAAAAAAATTTAGAATACAAAATTATATCCGGTGGTTAAAAAATTTGTTAAAAGGAGTTACAGTATTTTTACAGGTATATCTACTTGTAATTTAAGTCAGCATAAGCTAGTGATGATATGTTAGACAGACAAATTTTATAATAAAAACAAATAATATATGGCTCACTTACAGCGATCAAATCCTTCTGTCAGTAAAATAACTTTGTAACGTAAGCACTATATGATTGTTACGCATACAGTTGTTATGGCTTTGCTTAGAAACATTCTTATTGCATTTTATTGTGTGCTACTGCAAAGGCTAACACTCCTAGTAGTAGTACAACAGCTTGAAACTGTGAAGAAAATTAATTTAATAGTTTAACAAATTTATCATTCAGATTGCAAATGAAGCATGTTTACTAACTCAGTACCAATATTTACATGCAATAAAAGCTTGGGGCCAAATAATCTAAATATACCAAAACTGTATATTTTTTCTTTCATGAAGCTACTACCAATAGAAATGATACAGGACGCAAAACTACAAATGAATTATTCGAACCAGTTACATTTTTTTGTTTGATCAGGCTGCACATCCCCCAAGCCTGATAGAATGTGCTTCTTAATAAAAAACTAACAAAATGTGTGAGAGATTTGTGGTTTACTTGGTGGAAGGTTGGAAAAATCATTGTAGGAGAATTTTGTTAGAAAATTATGTATGACGAGAAACAAAAATGCATATTTCTAACAAAACAAAAAGGTTTCAATCATATTGTACTAGGAACTGTCTGATTGATACCAGATGAAACTACTGAGATGATTTATTTATTTACATTCAATGAATGCTTTTAAATCAGTTCATTTATTTTGGATCTAATGCTGCAAATGATCTGTGTTTAGTGCTCATGTTGTGGTAGGTAGTGCTGCAATTGATGGTATTGAGAAAACTTTTTTAAATGACATTTTAGTTGAGGTAGTCTTTTATTAATGTTCAAAAAATATCTATGAGGGTGGCTTTCAATAATTCTATAAGAAGATTAAAAGAATTTCGCCAAGAATGAGGATGAAATCGCTCAGTTAAAAATGGCGTGGGAAACCTTTAAGCAATAGAGAACAAGAATACATGGTTATGTATGTAACCTATCACTTTTCATATATACTGTACATGTGCGCATAATCTGTTTTTAAGTTTATGATTTAGATGCAAAGTTTAACTTAGTTATTTGCTATTTTAATGTTTTCAAACAGTATATTTCTTATTGCTATAGCAGTGTTTTGTAAAAAACAACGTTAAAAGGATGCTACCAACAGCAGCAATAATGGCAAAAGTATTTATTATCTTTAGAGTAGCAATGGTAGCTTTCGATCAAAACATGAAAAAATATCTAATATATAACAATAGTTATTGATAGCAAAAGTTTCAAGTTAGTTTGAAACAGAAATGCTATAGAATCCAAAATTGATTGATTTACTGTAGAACATCTACGATGCCATGGAATATATGTGTAGGTATGATCTTTCTTCATTACAAATTGTAGAGATGCGATGGGCTGAATAGCAAGAACTATTTTTAAACCTGAAAATTCTACTAAAACTGCAAAAGTAGAATATGTTATTTTTATATTCTTACCTTTTGAGATTTCGATTGCTAGAATATTTCATGCTTCGACACTAGTAGCAAATTTTTGTCTGAAGCAAATTCTTGCTTTAGTTTTAACTATAATATACATAAGCTAATACAATATAAATCAACACATAAATAATTTTATATCCAGAATTCTGTTAGATGCTGATGAATATAGTAGCATCAAAGGAGCTGTTAAAGTGAGTGTAAAGTTGATATGGCTGTTACTATTAGGTAATAATTTTATGGCTGGTAAACTAAAAAAATCAGATGGTATGTCAGTGACGTTAATTTGTAATTTTGTTAATTTTACAATTTGTATCTCAACCTTTATCTATTAAAGTTTCAGAGATGAGAATATTAACTTTCATGAAAGACTTGACAATTCTTTATGTTTATCCAACATAACAGTAACACTGATAAAGGATGATAGAGGCATAAAGATTAGAGAGGTTCTTCTTTTTGGATGGCACCAGCGTTAACTCTGAATTTTCTTGTCAAAAACATAGTCTTATTTTAACAAGTCTATCAAGTACTCACACTTTACAGAGACAGCATTATTTTTTGTGCTCAATTATGGGAAATGCATAATTGGGAACATTACTTTTATTTCTTTAATTGTGACCCTAACATTTAAAAAACTGATAAATAATCTGATTAATTTGAAACTATTCTATCAATGATTGTTCAACGCAGTTCTTGGAAATTAGTTATTTTTTGTCTTTTGCTGTTATTTGACAAGTTTTGTAAAACTTTGTCTATGAGAATATTTACCAAAAAAGTTAACTAATTTGAATTCTTTTGTTACTATAATATGTATTATGTTAAAGCAGTTAGTCTGTCTGAGTTTCTTAGAAGTTTCCATAAAATGCAAAAAACACAACTCCCTAATATTACTTAGCATGACGGTTCTTTCTAGTTCAGCTTTGTATATTTCTATTAAAACATCATAAAGCATTTTCACCTAACTACTCGTTGTTTTATGTATACACTGTTGTTTGTACATTCTAGTAAGCACAAATGTTTATTTTTATATCATGCTTGTGGAAATCTGTCAAGGCATTATTTCAACACAATCACTGCAGATGTTAAAGACATATTATTAAGATATACTCCTGTGATTGACAGACATAAGTAAAACATATATTACTTTAGTGAAACAAGTTTCACAACTGTTTTACCATTGAAAAAAAACTTTAAATTTTAAAACTTTAACCTGTGATTAAAATCAGCCTTCTGTGTGAAGAGTAGTCACAACTGAAGGAGTGTGGATAACTTGCAGTGCAGCAATCTTTTTACTTGGTAATATAAATAATTTAATGCAAAATAACAATTAGTATGGTTTCAAATCATTTTAAAACTGGATAATTAAAAATCAGAAAAGAATCAAGGTGGCTGATATCTGATAAGCAAAGTGATTACTTCTGGTGATTGCAAAGGTAGCAAATACCAACAGTTTGAGAGAAGTACTAACTTCCTCACTCTCAAGCGTTTGCAGGAGAAGTTGGAAATAAAGTTCTGCTTCAAACGAATGATTGTTACGTAATGAAGATAACGCTATAAAAATATCTCTATCAACATCCTTGCCTCTAAAATTTTGCATAGTTTAATGTATAACTCTGTTGATGGGTATCTATAATATTGAAACAACAGTTTTGTAAATGATTGCTACTTGAATAATTATTTTATTTAAATAAAAAAAGGCTAATAGTTTGCCACAGTTTTATATAAACCCTACGTCAATTCTTCAATGCTATTTTTTAAGTACTTAAAGACCTTTTGTAAAAGAATTTAGAGAGTGAAGTGGTTTAAATCACTTACATTGCAGTGTTGTGAAGACACTTGTTTGATATACATGTGCAACGATTCTTTTACATGAAGATAACTTCTAAACAATGTTCAGGGTTTTATGTAAATAGTGCATATAGGTAATTACTGTTTTTGCCTGCACAGATAGTAATTATCAGCAACACGTTTGAATTCAGATATGGGATATCAAACTTTCCAAAAACAGACATAAAATGATGCTAAAAAAGGAGGTAAAGCCATAACGCTATCTAACAGTGAGATTTGTGTCAAATATTTACAGATATTATACACAAATTATTGCTATTGGTAGTTTTATTCACAATCATGTCACAAAAACAATAACACATAATGACTTTGCTATTATCATGCTCATCATTTTTAGTACCCTTACCTAAATGTTGGAAACTTTTTACAAATTATAAGATAAAACAAATTTCAGAGGTAAGATAATTTTCAACTTCAATCAGCAAGGCTGCTGCACACCCTAAATACATGATATAAAACTTTCCAAAAGCAGACATAAAATGATGCAAACAGAGGTAGTGTTGATCAAAGTCTGTGAAGAGGTTGATACACAAATTGATTCAATACCAAAGGACAACATAAAGTGTTACGCTAGTAGTAAAAAAGAGTTAATAACAACAGCACTTGGTTTTCTTAAACATTTGAATTTGGTTTAGATTTTGAAAATTGAGGCAAATATTTAATTATTTTGTTGTTTACGTTTTAAGTATTTTTTTATTTATGCAGTGAAAGAACCTGTTAAAACAATTTTGACAAATTCAAAAACATTGAAAATGTTTCCAAATCAAAAAATAAAGCGAAATTCAGAGGTGAGATAATTTTTAGTTTTAATCGACAAGGCTGCTGCACACCAATAAAGTTTAAAACAATAGTAAAGTTAAAACAAACAGAATCTCAAATTTTTTTCTATTTTAATGTTCCTAATTTTACAAATTTTAAAATATTTACTCACTTGATTACTGAGTTGTGCCATAAATATAATCTTTTGCTACTATATGCGTACTAAGTCAGAGATGTAGTAGGTGTCAAAGCCGGCCAACAAAATATTAATTGAGATGTTCTGATAATCTCTGGGACAAGTAATCCGCTGAATATTCTATACTATACGTGAACAAAGTACTATATGCAATAGGTGTGAATGCCAGTTAAATACAACAACTAAGATTTTCTGATGATCTCTTGGACATGAGAGCAAATTATTAGTCTACTCATAGGAATCTGTACGATTTGAGTTGCAATGTTTACTAAAAAATCCCTTAAACCACTTAAATTAATCGCTGTTACAGCCTTCATTTTCTTTTACTCCTATTAGCAGAAAAACAATAGTGAAAGGCTCTAGCTATAATGCCCCGGACATATGGTTTGCCACCAAAAGATTTAGGAGGCTACATCAAAAGAAGCGGCAATATAAAACAATGAATGTAAGTTAAGATATTAATCTCTTGATTTCAGGGATATACTTGTCACAATTTTGCAATAGAATCAGGTAGTATATTATCAATCACAAAGTATTTCTAAGCTTTTTTCTAATTCATGGAGCAATTCATATTCATAATTCGAATTCATATTGAGAATGTTTATAACTTTCCTACTTAGAAGACCAGACACATATAAGTTATTTGATTATGTGCAGAATAAGAATGCATCAAGTGTTGTTTTTAAAATGTGTTCTAGCCACACAAACCTCACAGACACCCTAATCATGTGTTTATCTACTCATAGACCTCTGTTTAATTTAAGTTTATCAGTTTATAGAGAAATTCCGTTTGACTCTTTAAATGCATTTGTAATACATCTTTTGACTTGTTTTAGCGGAAGATGTAGTCAAAGACAAAGGGGCACATGACTTGATCAGGAAACGGAGGCCCAATTTGGAAGCAACAACCAAGGTTTGTCGGTAGTCCCAGGGACATGCCAGTCATTTTAGTTTATATAGATTACTACTTGAAATATACTAACATTACATATAATACCATGCTTTAGCTTCAGATACAGCCACTAAAGAGTGAGCTAAGGCATTTATTAGGCCAAGACTTATAGCTTACCACTAAAAATACTACGGGAGTCTACGTGTACCAAGTTTTCGATGAGAAGAATAGCCAAAGGAAAATGTAGTTTTGATCTTGTTAGCAATTAGTGTTAAGATACATGAAGTTAAAAACTTTGTAATAGACCCAATTGTTTTGGGTCTAAAAAGTTTGTTAAAGTTAATATTGATTTATACTGCTACTTAAAAAATGTTTTTTTAGTTTAAATGTAAGAAATAAGGGGCTTTGCTTATTTTTGCAAGCAGAATTTGAATAACTTGTTTTTGTGTGAAACGGCAACAAATTTTCGAAACCAGTTGAATTTGTCATGCAAGAATTGCTAGTCTATTTCCAAAAGCTGCTATAGAAGTACTTCACTTGCTTCATGATTATCTACTTGAAGCATGTCTATCTAGAACATGATATAGGCCGCTTAGAATCTTAATCAATTATTATTTTGCTCATGTTTATCTCATGAACAGCATAAAATGCAACACGATACTCTATTTTTTCTTTTTAAATTATAAAATGCAGTTTTGATCTTCAATGATACTTTAGCAGTAGCTTTAAAGTTTCTGAAACCCCTAGTTTATGACATGAATAGTTACTGTTTGATTAAAGGTTGCGAGTAAAAAGTGGCGTAATTATTATTGCTTTGCAATGCTTGATATCAATCTACAAACACCACGCTAAAAGGTTAAGATTGTAAAAGTCACCAATCACAATCTCCAGAGGTCATCAAAGATATCTGGTGAATGTAGACAAGCATTTGTAGAAAGAAAAGTAAAATATTTCTCTACCGAGGTTTATTAAATGTGGCTCAAGCCAAAATAGAAATTAATGATCAATATCTGTAAGTACGCTGAAACTTGAATTGACGCAACGCAACAGGCCAGTATAGAGTGTTAAGCTGGTAGTGAAAATAAGAGTTAATGACAACAGCACTTGGGTTTTATAAACAATGGAATTCGTTTTAGAGTTTGATAGTAGAGACCAATCTTATATAATGTTTAGTGTCTAGTTTGGTGTTCATGCAGTGAACTGAACTGTTAGAAAACTGTTACTAGCTGTAGTAGGTGTTGGTGGAATACAAAAAACCATTAGTTAAGGTATTCTGATGATTTCTGGACCTAGTAATAAATTTAATCTTTCACTACTATATTTTGTGTACAAAGTACTATATTAAGTAGGTGTGAATGCTAGAGAAACGCAGTGATTGAGGTCTACTGATAATTTTTTGTACATGAGAGCCATTTATTCATCTACTCATGCAATTATGTATGATCTGAGTTGCACATTTTATCGAGATATTTTCTTAGTTTACTTAAATTGATCAGTATTACAGCCAACCATTTTTTTACTAGCAGAAGTCATGAAGAAAGAGACAAAGACCTTATGTATAATACCCTGAGTGTATGGTTCGGGACAAAACCATTGAGGTGGTTACATATAGGGAAGGCAAAATATAGAACCTAAATTGTCAGTGAAGACATTAATCTCTTGATTTCAGGAATTCACTTGCAACAATTTTGCAGTGCAATCAATTAGTTTATTATCAATGCAAAGGTATATATAAATTTGTTATTAATTTATGGAATAATTTTTTATTTTTTGTTGTACTACTCAAATCATAGTTGGAAGAATTATAACTTTTATATTTGCTTTATTGCAGAAGAAATAAGCATCAAGTGTTGTTTTTAAACTGTGTTATAGCTACACAAACTTCATAGACACCCTAATCATGTGTCTATCTACTCACATTTGATTTAAATAAGACGGTGTTACAGCTGGGAGCCATGATCAAAGCCGAAGATATTGACTCAACGGTTATCAACATCATAAAACTGAGCTTTCCTGCTTTTGAAGAAGGCTCGATGACTGTTGTACCAGCTTAGAAAACTGAGCAATAAATAAAGAAAATCTTTATTATTCATATTATATTATTTATTTGTATATATTTATAACAAAAAATATATATTCTGGTGATTAAACACTTTGTGTGTTTGTTTGATTGCTGCTTGTATTGTGGAGAAAGGGAACTGACAGTTTTTTACAACATTTATGTGTTTTTTGATGGCTGTCCAACTGTAAAAGTTGGACAGCCATCAAAACACACATTCGTGTGTGTTTTGATGTGTCCCTGTGCCACACCAATAGTTATTAGTGGGACACAGGGACACATGCAATTTACGTTATTGGTGAAGCCTAAGAATTTTAAAGCTAAATCTCATTTAGATAGAACAATTTCTTTAATGTGAACAATATCAATTTATCAGCTAGCAGTTACTTTCACATTGTACAATTGACATTGCAGATTTTCCCAACACATCCTCTTTTGCTAGGCAGTGATCTCAGCTCTCTTTCTCATTACAACTCATTTTTTATTGTTGTCTGAAAAACTAAGAAAAAAAAACAATGACTGAATCAGCTTATGAAAATATTGTGTGTCAAAGTAAAGAAGTTTATTGAGGCTTGTTAAAAGTATTGAAAAATGAAAACCCCGAGGTTATTAAGCTTTTCTCTGTAAAAAGTTTTGTAAAAAACCGCTTGCTATACAAATGACTTTACTTTCTAAAAGCGGTAGACTATATAGAGAAAGCAAAGAAGAAGAAGAAATAAAATAGTTTCCGAACAAAAACAGTTAAAGTTTACTGCTAAAAATTGTGAAATAGACTAAAGACCTAAGCAAAAACCCGCACCATGCTTTAAGATGATAGATTGACGAACATTGCGTGGTCACTAGTAATAAGATTTGGGGTGAGGCGGTGAAGCCAAAAATGGAAAACAGTTTGTGCTAGTGAGCAGGAGAGGCAAGATATATATCTTCTTTTAACACCAATTAAGTATTAGCCCATATAAAGGGTAGACTCAAAGCCTAGATATTGACTAAAGTGCATTATTATTTTATCTATATTTTTGTTCTAGCATCATCTGGTTTACATGATTATTCAATAGAATTAGAGCTATACACTTATTGTGTTTTAAGACGAACTCCAGTTTATCATCTAACAATATTTGAAGGTTTCATTTAATACTATTTAATTGTAACTATATGACAAACAAAAGCAAATCATAGTATTTAAAAAAGCAATTACAAGTCAAATAAGAGTACAAATGGCAGTTAAATAGCAGACCTTCAACAAAGACGAGGCCAGAAGAAAAATGATATCACATTTACCGACCTGAAATGAGCTCAACATAAGTTGAAGCAGACTTAAATAAGATTATGTTTCCACCATAAAATAGGTCAGGTACTTGTATCTGCTGCTGGATAACCATGAAAATCGATACTACCTGCATCATGGGTCTGATGGCTTGCGACTAAACTAGCAACACCAGCTGTAAATTTAGTACTTTAATCTAAGCATACTGTTTGAGTGACATTTATTAGTCAACAAAAAGCCTGAAAAAACCTTCTAGAACAAAAAAATGCCATGGCCACACTTAACTCGTATATAGATAAAAATAACTCTCGTAAATCGTTGCAGCAGATGAAAAATGCCAGTATGTGTGGACCAGCTTCTGTCAGCAGAATTACACCTTTGTTACTGCAGAAAAAATGCCTTTAGTGATGCAAAAGCTAGTGTTACTCAATACCTTTTGCAAATTGTTTACAAAAATGACTAAATCAAAAATAACCATGCTGGCTCGAAAAATGCTTGGAGTAGAAATTTTCAAGCTGTTGTGCTTTTGCTCAGTCACTCATTGAAAAATCAGTCAGACAGCAAAACATAGAGAGACCAGTTTACGTTGAAAATTGTGGGAAGAAATGTAAGAAAACCTAATGATATATATTGCTCAAATGGACCATGAAAACACATTGTTTTGGTGAAAAAGAACTTTAAAGATACCAGACTGCCATAGAAGCACTCAGCAAAACTTGTCTAGGACACTCCAAGAGTTTGCTAGACAATGGCTATGCATTTGAAAAAAGAGAAACAACAGTTATCTTTGCTATCAGACATCACATAGTCCAGAATATTGACCAAAACCAAATAACAGTGAGGATATTAATCTTAAGATTTATACCAGAGAGTACCATTCTTTTAAAAATTTGAACATAAACCTATTTGATGGTAGTATTAAAACTAAAAGTTCATCATTGTGGTTAGTTAATGAGGTTGATATACTAGGCACTAGTCAATTATAATTATGACTTACAGTTAACTGACAACCATAAAACAAATGAAAGAGGTTAGCATGAAAATTCTAAGACGGCGTTGTCTCCACAAAACAGTTATATTATGATTGAAGTTAACATACACCAAACTCCTCACTACTGCTGTATGAGTACTATGAATACTGTATGATAAGCAAGGTGACCTCTTTTTGTGATTAGAAAGGTAGCAAATATGAACAGTTTGAGAGAAGTATTAACTTCCTCGCTCACAAATGCTTGCAGGAGAAGTTGGAAATAAAGCTATGCTTCGAATGGATGATTGTTACATAATGAGCATAACACCATAAAAATATCTCTATTAGCATCCTTTTCTCTAAAATTATGCATAGTTAAATGTATAATTCTTTTGATTGGTGTCTATGATATTGAAGCAACAATTTCCTTAATGATTGCTACTTAAATAAATATTTCATTTAAATAAAACCTGGCTTTTTGCGGCCAGTTTGACACATTTCTATATAAACTTTATATAATTGCTTTAATGCTATTTGTTACAGTACTTGCAGCCTTTTTGTAAAATAATTTACACAGTGAAGTGGATTAAAACCCCTACTGCACAGTGGTATGACGACATTCGTTATGATGTACATGTACAATGTTTCTTTTATATGAAGATAACTTCAAAACACTGTTCAGCGCTTTATGTAAATACTGCAAATAGAGAATTGCAGTTTTGCCTGTGTAGATAGTAAATATCATCAAAATGTTTGAACCCAGATATACGATATAAAATCTTTCAAAAGCAGACGTAAAATGACACAAATAGAGGTAGTAAAGCGATAACGTTAAAGAGATGCGTGTCAAATATTGACAGATATTATACAGAGATAATTGATATCGGAACCTTTATTCCCAATCATGTTACAGACACAATAACACATAATAACTTTCTTATGATCATTCTCATCATTTTTAGTACCCTTGCTTAAATATATAGTTACAAAGCATGCAGAGTTCTCTCTAATATTTTCGCAGGTGACAGACTACTAAATCTAAAAAAACTTAAGTGATGCATGAGTCTTTTTAGTATTTGATGAGTTTTTTTTAAATTTGATCTCTGATATTGCACCATGCTACAACATGATGAAAAGCACACAAATATGAAGGTAACTGTTGCCACAGTTTTAAATTGATGCAATTGTTAATAGTATTCTATTAGTTTACAGTTTGTTGACTGTCAAACTGCAAAAACAACCAAATTGTACTTCAGCCAAGTAAATATAATTCGAAAAGGTCAAACGACAAATGAGAAAACAAAGAACACTGAAACTTACGCAAAGACAAAAAACATGAATACCACGTGCCAACAAGTTTAAAGTTAGTAGATCACTCAGAAAACCAAGTGCAGATCAAGAAACAAAAACGTGGGCTATAACAAGAACTTTGAGCTCTGGCAGATGTATCAGCAATGTTACTGAAATGATGGATTTTAGGTAGACAGTACAGTATATATTCTGTATAACATTCCTTTAAGCATTAAACCAGTCATTTCAGTTTTTCTGACAAACATCCAAATACAACAACAAAGAGCCAATGATTGCTACCTTCAGAAACTGACAAGGAATCGGTTTGTTTCAACATTTAAATTACTAGTCATACAGTTCAAACACAGGGCAAAACATAAATTTACGCTGAGTATCTCGCTTTATATTTTTATGGTAATATACACAAAACAATGATTTTTATTGGTAGTCTAAGTAATGTGGAAAAAGTTTGTCTGGAAAGCTTTCCTAATTATATTAGTTACATTATTTCTACTGCTAAAGCAGGAAGTAAATTGGTATGATATTTACATTTATTCATTTGAAAGGAATACGTCGGATGAAAATCTTGTAGCTACCGCATCAAAATAAATCTTACAATTATCAAGCAAATCATCAGAGTAAAAAACAAAGCAACATGCACCAGAAAGGACAAAGAAAAAAAAAGATGTGGTCTAGCCTGTGCTAACTGTTAACAAGAAGATATTAGGAAACGGAAAAAGTCGGCAGAATTGAAGATAAAAGCAGTGTGAAGGGATGTATTGGCAAAATGATTAAAAACCAACAAAGGAAGGAGAAGGGAAAAACTCCACACTTGACGATGTTGTAAACTGACAGGAATATTTCAGCAATGAAAAGTTATCTACTAAATGAAAAGTTTAACAAGGACTAAGATATGTTCTCCTTAAAATATGTAAGTAATTAACAACAAAATAACTTGTTAGAAATATCAAATAGTTAACAATCATTAATTAGAAAGAAAGCTGATATAATGTTACAAATTCAAGCATAAATAAGTTTCACAGTACAGTATAGCTTGCCAACAAGCTACAATGTTGGAAGTTTTCATTTAGACCAGAAAGGAGAAATATGAAAAGGGAAAAATTTGTAAATCAGAAAAAACTGCTGCTAGAACAGTGCTGTTTTCAGCTGAAACCACATTCATCAAACCACAAAAACAAAACAAAAAGGAAAATATGCTAGACAATGATAATAACCTAACTAGTTTGGAGAGTGAAGAAATCCTCAGCAGTGTGGTTAAGGCTCTAAGTCAATTGAATGCAGGATTTGTAGCAGATGTAGTAAAGCAGTGTTTAAAATCAACTCGTTAGCTTCTTTTGCTATCTACCAGTTAGTGCTCAAGATATTTCTAAATATATTTCCGAAATCTCGAGTCAAAGAACAACAGAAATCCAAAAGCTGTCACACCTTTTCAGTGACTAATAATGAATGACTTTTATGAGCTGTTGTTTTCAAGAAACAGAAAACACTATCATTACAAACATAAACATTATTACAACAACATTAGGAGGCAACAATTATTAGTAATGTACATACGTTTTAGCTATTACATAATGATTTGATAATTGATTCTCTTTCTGATAAACCATAAGAGTGCAACAGGCATAATACAGTAATTATGAAGTCAAAAAAATCTACTGGTTATTGTATACCCAAGGCTTTCTTTTTTTCAACCAATTTTTTTTATATAAAAGCTGATGTCTCTAATCTGACAAATGGTTTGTGTATTGTACCTATCATAAAACTCTTGAGCAGCTCTAGCAATTGGTCTTGCAGAATAAATGAAAAAAGATTAAAATTATGGAATCAGAGAGCCTAGAATAATACAGCTGTAGAGCTCCACTTATGGAGAATTAGATTAAAACTTTTAATGAAATAAGAAAGAGCAGCAAGTGCTTTTATACAAGTTTTTAAAGATTTTAAGTTTTCAAAGGATTAGTGAAAAACAATGATGGAGCGAAAAAAAATGGTGAAGGTTTTCTTTTTGCACGAAAGTTCCTTTAACTCTCAAAGTTTTTCTGCCAAAAGTAAAATTTCATCTTAAAAAAACCAGTATTCATTTTTTAGGAAGGCGCTTTATTCTGTTCAAAGAGATTCATTACATGTATTTGGCAATGGCATGAAAGCTTACTTAACTATTGCTTTAATATCAAAAAAGAGCTGAGATTTCTGAATTATTTAAAACCTAAAGAAAATTGAAATAATTTAATTGATGACTGTTTAAAACCGCTTTAAGAATTTGTTTCTGTATGTTTTGTTTACTTACTAAATAAGTAATACACAAATATGCTATTAGGATTCTCTATAAAAATGTGACCTATTTTATTTTCAGAGATTATTAAATAAATTATGCTAGTGTATTTATACAACCAATGGTTAATTATATTAGTTACTATATTAGTTAGAAAGAAGAATCGATAACACTAACATAGCAACAAGTTAATTGATACAATTGGGTTTTACTAAAGTTAAGAAACATGAAGTGTTTTCTGCAGTATCTTATGATGGCAGATTGTATGTTTGTCAGCTGACAAACGGACAAAACGGACAGACAGAAAAACATTGAGGTTTATATATATAGATTGCGATGTGCAAAATTTTATGGTTACTCAAAGACACTTTGGAATCGAGTATTTCTTACACTGGGTTAGTAAGAGATAACAATATGCTAAAATGATATTCTTTGTTGTTACTGTGGTAAAACAGGAACAAATATTACTTTCAGAATATTAGTACATTATTCTGACTATTAAAAGTTAAAGATTTAACTTGTAGGTCACCAATATATATACTAAACTAGCTGTGCCTCTCAGCTGTGCCTCTCAGCTGTGCCTCTCAGCTGTGCCAGGTATTAAAAATCAGCTTATAAACGGTGAGAAGTGATGAGATTTGCTTACCACTTGCTGGCAGGCAACTTGCTTGGCACATTGCCAATTGACCAAGTTATTGCAAAGTGGTAACCACTACTCTTTGTGTTTTTTTACATGTAGATGCTATAGAAAATACTAAAAAAAACTAATGATTTTTCATGCTTTTAGCATTTGATTATGAGATTTTTTTTAAAACAAATAAATTACATATAAATATGCCATAGCGGTTAAATAGTTCCAAGTACTCATTTTCTTACAGAGGCATTTTATTTTGTTTAAAGAAATTCAACACATTATTTTGAAAATTACACGGAAGCTTATCTAACTATCAGTCTAATATCTAAAAAAGATCTTTCATTTTTAAACTATAAAAATCTAAATATTTTGATCTCATTTTATTGACAGCTGCTTAAAACAGCATTTAAAGATGTTTTTTTCTACTGAACAATTTATTAACAATCAACTTATTGGGAATTTATTTGAACATCTGTGGCTTATTTAAATCTTTAGCGACTATAAAATGAACTATGGTAATGCCCATATAGTACTCATAGTTAAATATCCAAGAGTATTAAGTAAAACAATTACCTAGCATGAATATTCTTTATAGTTCACATTTGCAAACTTTCTTTTTAAACATTAACATGGTCTTTCCTGTAACAGTTAGTTGTTTTACATATACTGTTCTTATTAAATTTTTGTAATTAGAACCATTGAGTTTTGACGGTTTGAGTTAAGAAAGTTAAAAAGAATTAATTTAACAAAATTATTACAGTTGTTCCAAGAGCAGTATGGGAAATAAGATTTTCTGTGGAGATATTTTGCGCAATCAGGCCTGTCATATTTTGCCTACGCAATTTGCTAAGGCAGTTAAACATACAGAGCTGAATATCTCAAAGATTCATACCAAAAACAATTTAGTACTATTACTAAACATGCAGATCCTTCCTAGTCTGGTCGTATATACATGGATATCTATTGAAATATTAGTGTGAATACACACATAACTTCTTGTTTTTTTCATATATAGCTTTTGTTGATAAACTAGTGCAAATAGAATTGTTTAGTTTTGACTCAAGCAAATAAGAAAATGCAAAACAGACAATTTAATAAAAGTTAACAGAAATACTTGTACATTTCTATTAAAATATTAATAGGGCGTCTCTGATGACTGCTAATAGTTTTATGTTGTAAGTGTTGTTGTAAACCTTTTTAATCAGAAACATTTATTTTTGAATCATCAAAATAAAAAACTGTCAATGAATGAATTTGATAAAGTTGAGACAAAAACAAAAACATATTATGAAATTATACTTCACATATTGGTAGACATTTTTGAAACAGTTCCTATGTTAGTGAAATGAGTATAGCACACAGTTATTTACTACTAAAAACTTCATGAGAAGATTCATAAAAGCACTATTCCATCAAAATTCTAATTAAGGTGTATGAGTTTTTTTAAGTATTTTTTTTGCATTTAGCATAATATAAACTTTTATAAAAGTTATTTATAGTTCTATGAGAAACTGTAGGCTTAGTTTATTTTGTGTAGTATCTGTTTTAGTTAAATATTTGCTACTTTTTTGTGTAGAAGCAGCGGTGCTATGCAGAAAACAACGTACACAAACAAAATTAAAATAGTTTCATGATGACTAGTAAGTCATTTTAAAACTTTAGATTTGAACAACACAAGAATCCAGGCTTTAAGTACCCATAATGCAAATTGAATGTCCATGGTAATTGCATGTTATCTATGCACTAACTAGCCATCATTACAAGGACTTATTTCAGGGAGTATTCATTTTTTTAGAAAAAAATGGACCTAGTTTTATTGATGCTGAAATAAGGTATAATTCTTCTCTACAAATACTTGATTAAAAAGCATGGTATATACTCCTTGAAGTAGCAAAGTCAGTCATTGCTAGAACACAAATTAGAAGTATTAAATTGTCATTGCTTATGGTAACTTTAAAATACCATCAGCTAACCTCTATGAATGATAACTTGTAAAATTTTTTAACGTAACTACACACAGTTTTTAATCACAGAACTTAAACAGTGACTTTTGAAGTACATAATGTTAGTTATTTACTGTGAGGCAGTCTTCGTCTATATTACTTAGCAGCTTATGCTAAGTAATAGCCTAAAATTTGTCATTAGTTACTAAAATTTACAGCAATTTGTGTACTACCTTGGTAATTTGTTTGCAAATATGCAAGCACTATATGTTCATGCAAGTAAAACATGATCTCATTTAAAAAGTGTTTGTTTCTGCTGATAAAATGAATCTAAGTATAATAAATGAAAACCACTGGCATATGGCGTGATTGAAGTTAACACAAATTATAGAATATGAAAATATATTCTGCAGTCTGAAAAAGTTTGGAAATCAGTGACTATAGTCTGCTTTCCAATATAGTTACCTGAAATCAAAGTAAGCATACGCTTGTTCTGATATGTGAAGCGCACAACTATTCTAACAGAAGCACTAAATACATGGTTTAGTTGAAGCGACCATATCCTTCAATAAAAAAATAACCTCATGACTTAGACACTATATGATTGTTATGCATGCAGTTGTTATTGTGTTGCCAAGCAACCTTACTAGTGCGCCCATACGCCTGCTACTGTAAGAACTAACACACCTAGTAACACTAGGGCCGTTTAAATTGCAAAAAATAAATATATATATCATTCAACTTGTTAATGAAACACCTGCATTTATTATCAATTTTTGCACGTGATGAAAGCTGTTCAAATATTTTAAGGAACTTATAAGATCTCAAACTTATCCTAGGACACTTATGTATTCGCCTCATCTAACTTTTGAGTTTTTGCGTAGTCATCCTCTTGCGAAAATTTCATGTGCGAAACTAAACTATCATAACAAACGAGCGAAAAAGTGAAATTAATTAGCTTTGTTAATTGATAGTCCAAGAAACCAATGACAGCAACTGATCCAATTGCATTATCGACCTTGCCTACACCATTCTACCTGCGGTTCACAATTACAAACTAGTCTCAAATTGAAATTTTTTTCTTATCAGTGAACCAGGCCCACATTCCCTGGGGCGGCTGGCCGTCCCAACTTTTTAGGAACTTTCCGCGGCTAAGTACAGTCAAATTCTAATAACTCGCCCTCGGATAAAATGTAACATTTCATTTCAAACACAAGGTTAACTCGAACGGATTTGTTTGGTCCGTTCCCACGCAATGATAAATTGCTTCAGATAACTCGACCTCAACATCATTTATTTGAAAAGTTATTTGCCCCACGGCTATGGAGACGGTTTTTATCGCTGTAGAATATCACTATTCGAAGCCATAGAGACAAACATCAGCTTTTAGTAGTTCTTAGGCGTCATTATTATCATCATCAGTGGCAAAATATTCTTGTTAACGATCTTTATAAAGGTTAGCGAAATATCAAGTTTTACCAAACAACGTAAAATAAAATCGGCAAAATTGATCTTTGTTAAAACGCTCAAAAGAAAAATATGTCTTTTCTTTGACCGTTTTAACTGCGGTCAAATTTTGCCTATTTTAATTTAAAAACGTCTCGTCAGTCACATCACCTAAAACAAAACAAATCTCAAGAAATAGAAAAATGCTGACACTTTTCGATAAAATTTTTTAAAACTTCACACAAGAGGCTTGGCTGAGGCCCTACATAAAAAAACCTGTTGGAGGCTTACACTACCCCCTCAACACCCCCAGGTGTTCATAACTAGTCGCCTAAAATTAGCCGCCCCAACTTGCAACCAGTAAATACAGGCCGGCGGTGAGCTGAACCTGAGGAATCTAATTATGTTTGTTCCACTGCATTTATTTTCACATCACCATATTTTCCTACTCAGCAGAAATGCGAAATTAAGATGCAGTGAAATTTTCTCTGTATGCTACTCATGAATCTAAATCCTAGCAAAATATAAGTGTCCTAGGGTATGTTTATAGTTTTTTAATTTCACACTTCATCTTCTTATAAATTATTTGCTTAAATTAACTTATTTATTTTGTATTTTGCTTGTTTCTATTTAGAATCTAGTGACTTGAAATCTTTCAAGCATTATAAGTGTGTGGTTGCTATTATAGAATCACCAACTCACCAAAAAGGTAAAATTTCTTTTTTTTAATGTTAACTTATAATGAGGTAAAGCAAAAGTTTTTTTTATAGAAATAACTGCCTTTTACTTGCCAAACACTTACCAATTTTAATGGCCAACCAATACCTCCCAATGTAAGAGTAAATGTGACAGACAAACTACGATGCAGTTGTGGAGCGTGCAAAAAATGACGACTGATACAGGAAGTTTTGAGGTTTTTTTTGTAAATTACTCAAAACCATTGAACTATTATTATTTGCTATTCATCTGACTTACTTAGCCACTATCCTGAAGGCTCTGATTTATGAAGTCAAATAGCTAGCAGGAAATTGCTTAGATTTACTACTTATATTGCACTAATATTGCAGTTTTCATGCAATTCTGTAAAAGCAATAATTTTTAAGTTTAGAACACTGGAAGTTTAAGTACACTAGACTTTTTTAATGTCCTTATAATACTATTCTATTATATAATGGGAGCATATGTTTCTTCAAAATATAAAAATTGAGATTTACTTTTTAATAAGAATGCATGAATTAAAATTTTCAAATGTGATAACTTATTATATAATTTAGGTTTTAATTCAAAGGGTCTTTATTTATTAAGGTTTTCCCACGACCAAACAAGAACGAAGCGATTGATTGGGAGATTTATGATAAATGCACATGTGCACACAACTCCCGAAAAATTATCCGTTAACGGCCGTCACCAAACCCTTGCTACAAAATCCTATCAACAATTTTAACTATTTTTTAGTAAAGTCGTTTAAGTATAATAATGATGCAAAACGCATATAAACTTATTTAAATATGTTACCAAGCCTTTGAAAGGTTACCACAAATTCTTAAAACTAACTCATCTGATCGGATTATACATAGATAGACAGATTAATTCTGTCAAAAATCGCCACAAAACACTTGAACAGCTTGGTTTAGTAATAGTTTCGACCGACCTACGAAACGCCAATAAAGCTGTGCAACAGGTAGTAGAACTATTTAGCAGTGCGCAATTCAGCACGAGAAAAACGTGCTCATTTCACCAGTCTATGGCATTGTTTAATTGCCAAGAAGGTTTGTGTACTGTTTGAGACTGTTTGAGGCGTAGACCGATTTACAGGTACAAAAATGTGGTACACAGCTTATCAGCCTACGTTTTTGTCCAATCACCGAAGGTTTTTCAAATTATTTAGAATTTCTAGAATTATCAGCCAGATTTCGTTACATCTTATTTACAAGTTAGGGCGTTACTACAATGCCCTTTTATGACAAGAATATTTCTTTATTTCACTCCAGTTTGCATAAAACTTCCAGACACGTAAATGCCAATGCTTGCTTTTTGTTACATATTGCTGTCAAAACCATTCTACATTCACAACACAACCAACTTTCAAACCGTATATTACACATCAGCTTGCCATTTAACTTTTAATATTGCATTTCAGAAATATAATAAACATATTTCTTTATTGTTGTTGTTAGTTAAATTATGTACAGTAGTTTAGGTCTACAGCTTGACTTAATATTTATTTTAACCAACAACCAACTTTCAAATTGTATATTACACGGCAGCTTGCCATTTTACTTTTAATATTGCATTTCTATATAATAAGAGATTTAAAAAACGAATTTCATTATTGCTGGTGTTAGTTAAATTACGTATGGTAGGTTAGGTCTACAGCTTGAATTAATATTTATTTTATGCGTTGTAAAACATTTAATAATATAAATTAAAATAAATTATTAAATAAATAATATGAAATATTTATTTAATGCCACTCTTAGCCATTCAGGCATTCCTCTCGATCTAGCGTGGGGTTTGACAATACACAAGAGTCAAGGTTTTACCATGGCTAAAGCTGTCATTGATATATGCCACCACGAAATGACCTCCAACTTTACCTCCAAAATAAATTATTAGTTGCGCCTTTTTAGAGTTGCGCTCTATCCAATTTATTTCATATCATCTCAAACAAGTCACATTTACATTACACTCTGTCAATTCCTGCTGAGAACTAATTTTTCAACAACCAACAGTACCCTTTCTTTTTTCCATTATTACTTTGGTCGTGGGCTGTATGACAGTGGAATTTCTAGTAGAGATATAATAATAACTTTCATTATAATTAGAAACTATTATAATTCAAGAAGTTTATAAAATTATAAATGCATTGTATTTATAAAAGTTTATGCGTTGTTTGAGTTTATAAAATTATAAATTATAAAGTTTGTAATTTAAAGAAAATTATAATAAGAAACTTTCGTTGAATTCTTTTGCTAGTTCTTGGTGTTTATCTAATATAAAGGTAACACTGATAAAGGATAATAGAGACATAAAGACTAGCAAAGTTTTTGTTTTTGTATGACAGCTGCTGTCTCAAATTTTTCTGCCAAAAATGAATTTTCATTCTAACAATCATTTCAAGTATTCAAACTGTACAGAAGCTGCATTAGTTACTTTTTAATAGAAGTTGAATGGATAAGTTGTAAAATTACGACTTTTTCTTGAGTGGCTTCCTGTTGCCCAATGTCAAAAAAAAGAGAAACCATCAAAATGTTGATATGACCGTTTAAATGCTGGAACAAACACTCCAAACATAAAGGCTAGCAGGTTTTGACTTGTTAGCCAACTAAGTACGCACTAATTTTCACAGTTATATAATTATCACTTCCTTCAATATTTATGAAGCAGAAACTATTCAATTTATAGCTGTTTGTTGTGTAGATGTATTTGTTAACGCTGTATTAGCTACGGTGTAACTAATCTTTTGAAATTTAGTGTCACAACAACTGAGAGGTCAAGCATTCAATGTAAATACAGCTCTTAGATATCTCAATTGCAAAATGTTTGGTCTCAAACAGAATCTTTTTGAAGACAATAAGTAACAACAAAAGAAATTGAATGTTTTCTTTCATGAAATTGGTGCGAATACCACATGCAGGCTGCTATCATATTTTAATGTTTACAAATATTTAACAAAATAATTTCTGTTTCTCTGATCCAGACCGGAGAGGTAACTCACACAGATACTGCTAGTAAAGATATAGGACTAACTAAGCTAGCACAAAATGGATTGAATATGCTAAGGCAACTCTAACATGTCAGTTTGTCTTTCACACAATAACTTATACTTGATGTATATAATTTTGGCTAAAAAGCTCGAGGTCAGTAAACATGAATGTTTTACTGAGTCAAAATCTGCAAACGATATTATGATTGTTTAACTTTAAAAAAGACTTCTTTTTGATGCCGGTAATTTACTTAGCAGAACAGGAAAAACGCAGACCAACAAACAAAGATATGGGCTATAGCAAGAACTTTGAACTTTGACAGATATATCCAAAATGATAACAAAATATTAGGTTTTTTTTGGTAGACAGCAATGGATACATCCTCTATGACAATTGTTGAAACTTTAAAGAACCAATCATTCTAGTTTTTCTGACATCTATCCAAATATACTAACAAGGAACAAATGAAAATTAGAGATTGCTACCTTCAGGAACTGATGGGAAACAGTTTTGGTTCAGCATTTTAATTGCTAACAGTATCGCTCAAACAAGGAAACAACATAATTAAAAGCTGATTATCTCATTTTATATTTATAAAGTAATATAAAAAAAACAACGATTTTTTGCATCAATCCAAATAATGCGAAAGAAGTTTATCTAGAAAGTATTCCTAATTACTTTAGTTTATATGATTCTACAACTACAGCAAGAATAAAAGTAAAATGGTACTTCATCTATTCAGCTGTTAGGACTACATCGGATTAACATCTTAAAGCAGCCATTTGAATGGCAATCTTGCAAGTATCAAGCAAACCATTGAAATGAAACAAACAAAAAGTATCATACACCAAACACAAAAGGAAAATAAACAAAATTGGTAAGTACATGTAACTTGTGCTAGCAATTAACAAAAATAAATTAGCAAATGAAAACAGTAAGCAATCTAACATAATCAAACTTTCTCTCATAAAACTTTATCAAATTTAAGAATTGATTTGAATCTATTATTTGTCAAATTGAAGTTTTAATTCATGCAATCATACATGGCATCTTTTGGAAAACATAATTTGGTTACGAAATTTGAAACAAATATTTGTAATGCAGTTTAAAATTATGTTAGGAATAAGCAATACTTTTTACATATGTTCAATATTACAACTCATTTTATTTCAATAGCAATTTTAGAAATAACTCTACACAAAAGGTTTAGTTACATAATTATCTACAAAAAAATGTTTGTGATAAAATATAACAAGAATTCAAAATTAAAAAATCAATTTAATTGATTTTTTGGCTAAGGCTAAATAATAATTATGACATCACATTGTGGAAACAACAACCAAGTGATTTTTGGTTGCAGGACATACTTTTGACACCCTGTTTTTCATAGTTCTATTATTATCTGTGTTTTGAATATAGGCTAATTCGAAAGCCACGACTCTGATGTATTGGACTATATAATAAAATAATTATATAACTTATGTTCTTTAAGTAATTTAATTGGCAAATTAGTGGCTATATAGCATAGTACTGCTGGTTTTTACAAGCATTTGATATAGACCTTTTTGTTTTTATTAATAGTTTGATCTCTTACAATGAAAAGTATTTAAAACTAAACAGCTGCAAAAAACTTTCAACTTCCAATGGTGCGGCCTTATATGTACGTTTTGATAATATTGAAAACAAGAATATTGTAATGTCACAATTATTTTTATATCATATAATATATTTTATGTTGCTTGATTAGCTGAAAAAAACTTACCCACCAAGGTATAACATTGCAATAGAGACGACTCTATTAAAGTTTAAACCAATTAATTATAATAGTATTGGAACAACGTCTTTTAATTTTTAGGAGTTATGTCAAATTTTATTATACATTTATTGGACTATGTCTAATAAATATAATTTATTTCTTGTTTCCTGAACAATTGTCTACCAGACATTAAATACATAAAATATGTAGGTACAAGCTGCTATATAAAGAAATGAAATATTACAGTTTCATCTAAGTTTCATTTTTCAACTCTGTTGTGTACAACTGTACAACTTTAGTGTTTATAACTTCAATAGATTTTACAGCTCATTACTAGTATAATATAATTAATCATGTAAATACTGAGTTTTTTAAATACTCATGTGCAGCAATGCAAAAAATGTTTTGCTACTAAAATGTTAAGTAGCTGTGGATCATGAAAATGTAGTTTTATGTAATTAACTTTTTTAAAAATGCATTAAATATTTATTTTATAAAAAACCTGATCAGATAATTAGACGTTGTAAAATTTAAACGCAGCTGAAGTTCAAAAGATGCTAGCTAAATAAATCCTTTAGAAATGGCTGTTGAAGCTTTCAGTGTCGGACACAAATTTTTTTACTTTACTAAGAATGTTGCCATTCAGACTTATCAAAATGCCCAGCAATAAAATTGTTCCTAAAATTGTGAGGATTAGAAATAAATGCTTTAGGTTTTTATTGCAAAGAAATTTAAGTTAGAATTGAAGGCAAATAGTATTGAGTCAATTTTTCATTTGAATAAACTAATAATAGGGGAGTCTAAGCAATATTCAGAATAAAAACAATGAATAATTAATTTTGCCAAATCACAGCAAAAATCAGTTATTATTTTTTTTAATTTAATTTTTGCTATTACAAAAAACTTGTATTTGCATACCACTTATAAAGTTAAATTATTATTTTTATGTTCTTCAAGAGTTATAGGCCTATATACAAACAGAAACAAGACCTTCACAAATGTAGAGGAATTGTAAGAAATAGAATGAGTAATGCGTGCATCGTAGTTGTATTTGACAAATATCAGAAAACATATAGCTCAGTTACAGAATCAAGTCTATAAAATATGATATGAAAGCAAGAGCCTGCAGAAGAACAGTTTAGTTAGAAACATGTATTAATTAGAGCATAGTTTATATTGATCAGATATACATTGGAGTATTCTGAACAATAAGAACTCTCGTTTGTATAGGTCAGAAGAGAAAGAGGGCCTGGCAAATATGTAATAATGATGAAGTAGCTATTGCATAATTTTCATTAGTACAAGTGTGTGTCGTTAGGTTTATTGGTAGTTTAGAAAGAGCCATAGAATTATCCGGTATAAGTTGAGCAGCCGTATGGGTAATATGCACAATCATCTCTGTAGTGCAAGTACGTAACAGAGCACCTATAGAGATCACCATTAATTGTGCAGTACCACCAGTACTTGTGGTAGTGCCAGTAGTATAGTCCTCTCTTCTCTCTGCTAAGTTCATTCTCTCCTCCTTCATTCTCTGCATTATAAAATATAACAGCACTATACCTAACTTGTCATCAAATCTGGAAAACAAAATAGCACTGCAGCAGCACGAGTTCGGGCCAAATCTGGCTATTGCAATGGAACTTCTACAGGCAACAATTGTAAAAGAATATATATTGAATTTTGATTACCAAGAGAACTTAAGGAACAATTAGGTGGTGTTTGATAAATTTTTTTTCATACTAATGTACATGTATATAATTGAACATCATCTTTTTTGTAAAAAATTGGCGCTTCATAGAATGATAAAATTTTGAATAAGTAATTAGTGAGATTAACAAGTAATTCATGCTCGAGGAAAATAGTTTTCAAAATATTTTTCAATAAATAGTCCTTCAAGAAACGTTTTGAAATGAATGAGAACTTATTGGATACTGAAATAGTTTCAAGCAACTATATATGTACATATTATGTATTTTACTTAGATTACTCCAAGTTTTTTCTGTAAAAAAATAATAAACAAAATATTCAATACAGAAATGACAAAACCGTGTAGATGGTGGTTAGAGCAACGTTACATGAAGATTTAAAAATCCAATTGCGCAGCTTTTATTCGTATTTTGGCATATTAATTGACTGTCAGAAAACAGCATTATTAAAATAAAGTTTGTCGTAAAGTGCAAGCATGCCACAAATTTGAAGAGAGATGGTCTCAAACTGACTAGTTTGGTTTGAAAAGAATAGTAGTAGATCGATCCAAAAGTAGATTCTGCTATTTCAATTTTGAGAAATTTGAAAAAAATAAAGTTTACTTTGTTTGCCAAACATGATTTACAGTCCACAATTTTTTGGTTGTTGTTACCATATTTTAAAGAGCTGTTCAACATCATACCAAAACAAACTTAAGAATTGAACTTTAAGTACTCCATTGAATTGCTGTATTTTCACTAACCTGGCTCATTGTCATTGCTGTTCTTCATGATGACCATCCATTGGTATCCACTTCTACACTCATCATGAACCCTTTGGGGCAGGAAATTTGTATCGGAAATTTTACCAGGAACAACTTCTATTTTAATTTCAGTTTCTTTGGCTGCCACTTCACCTCTATCATTAGACTGTAAGAAGTCCTCCAAGCCAGCATCAATTGTGCTGTTTCCTCCTATGGGTATTATGTAACAAACAGGGTCTTCTGGGTTCTTTCTCACATGGATTCCCTGTGAAGTATGAAAATAAAAGTGATATAGAACATGTTTAAGCTCTGATTCAGTTTCTATTACAGAATATGGCTAAATATTAAAGTTGAAATTTGCAAACAAAAAGTAGTAATAATAATACTTAAACACAAAAAAAGCTTTAAATTATTTATTTTGGTTTGGATTTTAAGCCATGAATAGAGCAAACACCTTATTCATTTTGTTTACTGTTATCTATTTTATAACTTCGAACGGCTATTACAGTATTTAACTAAGATATATGCATAGATGTACCTTGCCAAGATCATCAAAGTCAAAGCCTCCATCATTCTGGTAGTTGTAGATCAGGCGCCCCCCATGGCTGTACTCCATGCGATCTTTTTCCTTGAACAATCACCAAAACATAAAACTGTTATTTAAGCACTCCTTATGTTAACTTTGGATTTCAGTAGAATTAATAACTGCGAATTTAAAATTTGAGTTATTTTAATGTTCTGTTATAACGCTTTTCAACTTTTTTGGTAGGTTTGCATGTGAATTAAAAACTTTTAAATTCTAGCAATATTATTAACACAAGTTTTGAGAAAATTCGCTCACCTCCTTATCTGAAGTTTTTACAGTGATTTCAGCTTTCAGATTGACACTCTCTTCACTCTTTTCTTTGTTCTGGTTGGTAGAGTGAGTGTTGGCCAAAGCCAGGTAGATGATAGACGCTACCGACACTGTTAGCAGCAGGGTAAGTACCAACATGGAAATTCCAAGCAGCTTGGACTTGCCTGTTCCTGACATCTTCTGAAATATACATATTAGGAATTTTGTGAAAACTCATTGAAACGGATGTATTGTTTTAGACAGACTTTCAGTTTCATGAAATTTTATTTCATTGGTAGATCCCTAAATAAATCATTGTTCACAACAGCTACTAACTGTAACAACGTTAGCTGAATAAAATAGCACTTACCATATCTGGCTATTATTTAAAAGCAGGAGGCATTCACTAAAGTGTACGAATATATCATTTTTCTTAATATGATTATTACTGATATCATACCTGGTAATATTTTCCTTTAGAAAAAGTTTCCTATAGGCTAGTCATAGAAAAGAATGGTGAAACATGTAGTTGTAAGGAGTTACATCAAATGTGATTGAATTGAGTATTTACCCAGAAATCAGCAACAAATTACCCTTGTGGATTATTTGAAAACTAAAAATATATTCATAATATATTGTTGAATGGTTTAAAACACACATGGCTAAAAATTACAGGTTGACAAAAACACACCTGGTATTGATGCGAGTGGTATTAAGCCACAAGTTAAACAATTACATGATTTACTTTTGGTGTTTAAATGAAACACTCTCAATGAATGGTATTTTTTTGTATATTACTTATCTACTGTAGGTAAAAAACTGAGATAAAGAGATGAGATAACCATTCATAAATAAATTCATAAGAAGACAGTTTTTACCTGTTACAGGTAAAAACTGTCCTCTTATAAATTTTTTATGAGTGGTTTTAACTTGATAGCATTTGCGTACGATTTTCTGAACCAGTTAAGCCTCGGTGTAAGCTAACTATAGTTGTCTTATAAAACTAGGTAACAAATACTCATTAGCCAACTTTTGAAGGTTTACTTACACTTCAGGTCTAGTTGATCTCTCAGTTAAATTTAGCTATAAAAAACATAGTATGGAATTTGTAGCATATTTGCTAATTTTATAAAAAACACACACGTTTTTGACAATGATATAGGTGATATCAAAGTAACATGTCATCGGCTGTGCATGCTGAAAATATGTTCTTACCTGAACTTATAACTCAAATTATGAAAGGTTTTTATTTAACTGAAAACTTGGATGAAAGTTGTTTTCTTAAACAAGTAATAAAAATTTGTAATAGTACTTAATTAAAAATTTTATTTGAATAAACTATCCTCCCATTTTATAAATGCAACCAAAGCTTTTTGCTTCTGAAAAGTATAAATTTAAAGCTGTGAAAAAATGGTGTATTAAAGTCAATATTAACTTAGTCAATATTTGCCTCTTTTCAGATTTTATCTTATCTCAACTCATTAGGTTCAAAAATAAATAGTTTTTCAAAAGGCCATTTTGTTATTGAATGCCCTGCTACTTATATTCATCAGTTGCATCAATGCAAAAGTCACACGCTTTATGTTCTCCTTAACATTTCTTTTTTAAAGTTTGCTATAGCATATAGATGCATAGCGCAGTAATGTCTTTTTTCATAGACGGACACCCTAAAAAAATAGTGACCAAAAAATTGGAAATATTTTTAAATGAAGAGAAACTGTTGCTTCTCTCCAAAGTTTTTAACTCACCTCGGTGATCTCTGACTTCTCATCCATCTTGAATTAAAGCTCATTTGCTGTTTGTGCTCCTTTTATAGCTAACTAATGGCTGCGCATGCGCTCCTGTAGACTTGAACTAACGCCATGTCACGTAATGGGTAATTAGGTTCAACTGGAGAATTAAAAATATCAGACAATGTTGTAAAAATTTTATTTATAGTACAAGGAAAAACTTATTTTGACGTCAGAAAACCTGCAAAACATTATGTGTTTGGAATAGCACTGAGAACGGTTGTTTTGAGAAAAAGCATTATATAGGCTACTAAATAGTTTAGCCTTATAACTTGATGAGGGCGTTTGTATTATACAATCGATAATGTATAATGAGGTCATGCAATGAAAGTTTTTGAAATACAGTTTGTTCTGAAAAAACTTTCTGTTACAGATCCTATATGTATGTATAAAAAAGGTGGTAGGCCAGGTCTTTAGATAGGTGATAGGCCAGATTTGGGTAGGTGGCTATTGTTTTGCCAGTGAATAGGTTGCCCTACCATTTTTTATTATAAAGCTAGGCTGTTGCATAACACTTTAGGTCTGTGTCTTTAGTCAAAGACATTGGCTGAATTTAACGCCTATTGTAATAGTTAGCGTACTCAGTAATATCAGCCATGCAAAACTTCCTATTCCGTCTCCATTTATAACACATAATGTAACCTATTATTTTTAGAATACACTGCCAAGTTATTAATTTTTTTCAATCATATTTTGAAATTGCAGTTTAGTAAAAAATAAATGTACTTTATCAAATAGAGAGCTGAATAGAAATGTAGTCATACATAGGCTGAGGAAAAACTTACTTTTTGCTGGGAATGATCTCGGCAATTTAAATTGTTGTTATGACAGCCAACATTTTGGCAGCAGAATTGCTGCTAACACTGTCTATTGCTTGTTTTTTTATAAGCTCAATGATCAAACAGGTGAGCTCAGTGATTTTGGGTTGTACACAGAGCTGTGAAGGAACAATATTATACAACTATTAAGAGACTTTTGAAGAAACATGTGAGAAATTCCACATGCTTTATGTAAAAGCCATAGACAAGTGAATGCGGTGATTGTTGAAACCAGAATTGTCTCAGACCAAAATTTTTCAAATTATTTTATGGTTTATCAGCTAAGATTGCTTATCAAGAAATATAAATCTAGAAACCACAGAACTGAGTTAAACTTATTGGTTGGATTTTAAGAGGGATGTTCTGTTATTACATTAGTTCACTATTTGAAAAATGTTTTTATTACTTAAAGATATTTTCACAAAGCTGCTCTACTATAAATATACTGACCTTGTTTTGGCTGCAAATCTTTAAATTAAAAATTCATGTCGGTAGGTTTTGCCAACTTTAATTGAATTAATAGTTTTTCCAAGTACAGCTGTCGGCTAGTAGTTTATTGGTATACAATCTTTCAATTTTAAAATACTATATAACATTATGTTTCTGTAACGTTTTTAAAGTTCTCTGTAACATTTTTTTATTTATTTTATTCAAATGAACTACATGTATGTAGGGCACCACTAAAATAACGTTAAAACTTTTTCTGACCAATGCCTAATTAAAATTTTTTACTTCAAATATCGCCAACAGACTGTTAGGATCAGAGTTAGATGAGGTACAATATAACATTTATTTATATATAAAATGTTTATATAATATGCGATCGATGTACGTGCACATTACAACTAATTTAATTTCAACAATTGATTAGCAGTAAGCAATAGTAATTAATTTAAATTTGATGTAGTCTGTTGATCTATTGGGAACAACGGCACACGGCTGCTTTACAAAAATAATTTTATCATTAAAAACAACAAAATCTACCATGCTAAGCTAAGTTGTATTATTTACATTGCAAGGATTATAATAAGGGATTTTAGCTTCAACATCCTAATGAAAATACAAACATTTATGCATGTAGGTGGATGAGACTGAGTTTAATCATTAGCTTGTAATAATAATAGCACTAATAATAATAATAATAATAACGTTGTTTGGTGAACCTAGCAGACTTATTTTGACCTTGCGTCACTAGAATCAGCAAATCCTTAACACCTATTTAAGAAATTAGCCAGCTATTATCTTTTTGCTATACTCTTTTATGGTTTTACTGCTTTTAACTATAGTTCATGTAAATGTTATCATAAATCATAAATGCTACGTCTTGCAAAAAAGTTTTGTTGCATTCATACCGGCAGATACAAACATTGGGATTGAATTTTTAAGAAGTCCACTTGTGGTAGCAGAAATGACACCCAATCTTAAATGCTCTCTGCAATTGGGCAAGTCTCCCGAGTTTGAGATTCTTCTGCTTTCGTACTTTGAGATGTCTGGGCAAAATCTGTTATGCACAGAAATGCTCTTACAAACACATTTACACTATTTGTTAAGGGACTGTTTGTACACATGTTTTAAATAATGATTTTGGAATGAGGCGCATTGTAATAGTAGCTTCTGTTAATACAGTCACAACTATAATAAGCTGAAAATGCTGGAAGTGTGCCATGCCATGATATTAATGTTTGGAGATAACCGTCAGTTAAATTGAGCTTGAACACTCCATTGAGCCATCTACACCTTTTGGATCCCCGGTGGTGTAATGTCATATTAATGAGCCAGGTCAACAACTAACATACAGAGCGTTCCTTAACTAACATACAGAGCGTTCCTTAAGGAAGTGGGTTAAGGAAAATTCCCTAATCAAACATTTCAGTCACGGTGCAAATCCATTAGAAATGCAAAGTGGTAATGAAGTTTTGAAATGCCTCACACGTCAAACATTTTACTGTCGTCTCATATTAGTCTTGTGAACACTTTCAATTGTCCCACGAGCAAACGAGCGGAGCGAAGTGTGGGAGTTTTTATGATAAATACATGTGCACACAACTTACGAAAATTATTAATCAACAATGAGTCGAACCCTTGGCTAGAAATTTCATCAACAAATTTGAGCATCATTTTGTAAAGTCGTTAAAGTATAATAACAATACAAAACACATTTAAACCTATTTGAATATGTTACCAAGTCTTTGTAAACCGTCGGTATTATCTTTAAACTTACCCATCTGATCGGATTATACCCAAATACACAGATTAATTTGGACGAAAATTACTACAAAACGCTTGAAAAGCTCGGTTTAATAAAAGTTAAGACCGAAATATGAAACGCTAATAAAGCCGTGCGACAGATAGTAGAACTATTTAGCAGTGCGCATTTCACGAGAAAACCGTGCTCATTTCATCAGTCTATGGCATTTTGTACTTGTAATCGAAATTATTCGAAGGTTTCCGTAATAAACGTAGTCCGTTTGAGGCGTAGACCGATTTACAGGTACAAAATTGTGGTACACAGTTTATCAGACTGTGTTTTTTGTCCAATCACCGAAGGTTTCATTATTTAAAACGTTAGCCGAAATTCTTTACAACTTATGTAAATGCTAGGGCCGAACTACAACGCCCCTTCTTGACGAAAACATTTTTTATTTTGCTACAGTTTTAGACGCGTGAATGCTCCTACTCGCTTTCTGTTAAAGATCGCCTATCAAAACCATTCTACATTCAACGCAACCAACTTTCAAACTGTGTATAGTACACAGTAGCTTGCCATTTTACTTCTAATTTTGCATTTCAGAGTTATAATAAACATATTTCTTTATTGTTGTTGAATTACATACATTACAGTAAATTAGGCCTACAGCTTTATAACACTTTTATAACAGCTTTTATTTTGCTGCAGTTTGCAGAAATCTTCCAGACGCGAGAACGCTCATAGGTTTTCTATTATTGCTGTATTACTATATTAACAATATTGGTTATTTTAATAGTATCAGTGCATTTTACTTATAATATTGGCCAACATTGCATTTCTCTTATTGCAAGGGAGAGATATAAACATGTAATATTTTCCTTTCATTGTTGTTGTTTGTCATGACCAAACACTTTTTAAATAAATTTTTAAAAAATCTATATAAATACCACAACTTCTCGATATTGCTACCTATGACGTTTTGAAATGTAAAAAAAATTGTGTATTGATTTTTTATTATTACTATATTAATGACATTGATTATTCTAAGAATATCAGTGCATTTTACTTCTAATATTGGCCAATATTGCATTTCTCCTATTGCAGGAGGAAAATATAAACATCTTTTCCATTCATTATTGCTGTTTGTTGTATATAATAACACCCACACCCAGTACATTACAGCTACCATTGCAGTTATCCTATTGCACTGCAGGGCCATTTGACTGCTAATATTACATTTCTCAACCACCAGTACCCTTTCTTTTTTTGCCAATATCTCTGGCCATCTCTTTGGTCGTTGGCTGTATGACAGTGGAATTTCTAGTATATATAAATAATTGAAGACAGTTAAATATCTCATGCAGACATAATAATGAGTTTTATTGCACATGTACTTTATATTTATGGGTGTAATACTAAGTTTAAAAGTTGCATGCATTACAATCTTAACAACTCTATTTCGGCAGCTTTCGGCAACTACATGTAATTTGAAAAATTTAATAGCTCAAATTGAACAAGCAGCGAACATTCCTAAATTATAAATTTTATGTATTATAGATTCTACATGAAGTAAAATAAATAAACGTATTGCTAATACATACAATGTAAATTGCAAAGTCAGTGCACACTTTCTAATTCTATTTGAATAACAAGAAAACCATTATAGATAGCTTTACAAATATGGCTTTTTCTTTTTTGTTCCACCTGGGAGAGAAAACTATGTGCAGGGTTATCTCTGTCTATATAGATCTGTGTCTGTCTTTTTTCTTTTTATTTTGTTGCAAGGAAGTTGTTTGCCCTTGTTTTTGGCAGAGCAACAAACATCAACACTTAAAGCACTTCCTTAAGCTTAATTACTAGTACTGTTGATAGTTACACACAACGGTTGTTAAGCTGGCCCAAGACTCAATAATCCAAGATTCAAGTATCCAGATTTTGGGAAGTTACTCAAATCTATTTAGGCTTCACAAATATGGCTTTTTCTCTTTTGCTGCTAATGAGAGAGAAAATAATGCGTAGGTTTAACTCTATCTATATTTATCTCAATGTTGGTCTTTTTTCTTTTTCTTTGTTGCAAAGAAGCTGCCGTTCTAGGTAGATCCACAAAAATGAACTCCTAAAGCATGTCATTAACCTTAATAATTAGCAATTTTAGCCATTGCACGCAATGATTGTTGAGCTGGACCAAAACTTAAGCATTATTTTTGGTGAAGTAAATAATAATTATCCAGATTTTTGGGAAGTTACTCAACTCATTAGGTAATTAATCTATTACGAGTGCAACGCTTGGCACTCAGCTAGTTATGTATACTAGTTCCCTGGCAGTCAATTTTGTTATGCGAGGCTGTAATGTGTGTAGAAAAAGCGTAAAGAGTCAGTAGCTGTGCGACTTACTCTCTGCCCAGCTGTTAGAGAGCTGAGAGTAAGTTGTGTAAAGGTTTGTAAAGAAGAGAGAATAAATATTGATGCAGCTGTCAGAGTATCAGTATACTGAACTTGTTGCCATGAGTTGGGGGTCTTCTAAAAAAATATTTTATGCTAACTTTCTACTGTAGTGACAGAAAGAGGGACAGACAAACATCACTTTTATTATAGCAAATATGTGTTTTTATTTTACTTTGTTTTAGAGAAAAAATATTGAGTATTGTTTTTGGTACTGTTTTTGAAAAGCGAAACATACCAGCCAATTTAAAAAACATTCAGAAAATTGTATCATAATTCTATAAGCAAAAATTTAGATAAAGATAGCATTAAAACTCATTTTTAGATTAAATATGATTTTAGATTTTTGATTCCTTGAAATGCATACAATCAAAAGATTCTTTAGGAATTACTATGTTTACGATTAACAAAGCCAATATTAGTCAATCTGTTATAGAGGTATATGTTGGTTTATTTGCCTCTGACTCAATCGGGATTATGCTGGTAACTTTTCAGTAAGCATGATATGGCCAATCTGCATGAGTTAAGATACGTATACAAGTATTGCCTAAACTTTAAACCATCGACCGGGTTTTTTAAAATAGTTCCATCGGCTACTTATTGGCTATATAACATAAATTTATTTGTCCTTAAAACCATTTGCTCGAAATTCATTTATCTTTGTTACCTGTTTGATCTGTTGGAATGAAATCAAGAACCTGCTATTAACAGCTGCATCGTGAAACTATTTTTATTATATTATGGCAAGTTTTGATCAAGGAGACACTGGATTCATAGAAAAAATAAAAACACTATAGGTCAAGTCAGAAAAAGAACAGTGAATAATAACAATGTATAATAATGATTACAAATGTATTGCATATTGTTTCTTAATGCAATATATGTTTTTGTCATGTTTATTGGAGGTTTGGGGAGAGCCATAGAATTATCCAGTATACGTTGAGCAGCCATATGGATAAAATGCACAATCATCTCTGTAGTGCAGGTAGGTAACAGAGCACCTATAGAGATCACCATTAACTGTGCAGTACCACCAGTACTTGTGATAGTGCCAGTAGTATATTCCTCTCTTTTCTCTGCTAAGTTCGTTCTCTCCTCCATTTTCTCTATTTTCTGCAACATGAAATGTGTTCAAACTTTATACTTCTTTTTAATTTTATGTTACTACCAAATTCTTTGTTAAATTTCTAAATCAGAATAGCACTGCAATAGCAAATGATTACAGCAAATTTGGCTAATAAAATGGGACCTCTACTGGTTACGTGTGTAGAAAAATATACATCGCTATGTGATTATCAAGTGAACTTATAGCAACCATCCTTGTCTGTGCATAAATTTTGATTGAGCTTAGTTGTTTTGGTACGATATTGGTGCTTCAAAAAATTTCAAAACTTTGAATAAATAGTCAGTGGGATTGAAAAGAAACTGATGCTAAAGAAAAATAATTTTCAAATATTTTGGATCAAATAATCTTTTAAGAAAATATTTTAAATGAAAACGTTTTGTGTAGTGAAAAGGCTTAAAGCAACTATATACATACTGTTAATTTTGATTATATTAATTCAATTTATACTTTAATAAAAACAAGCAAAATATTTGAACGTAAATGATAAAAGCATATTGATGGTGATTAGGACCAGGCTACATAAAAATTTAAAAATGCCAAGTGCACTAAGTTGTGCAGTTTTAAATTTCATATCTTTACATATTCTTTGTCTCTCGAAAGACAGTAATATTATTAACAACCTTTTCATAAAAACACAAAAATAACATAAATTTGATAAGAAACATTCTCAAACTGAGGAGTGAGGTTTGACAAGAACAATAAAAGCTTGTTCTAAAATTAGACTGCAATTGAGACCTTAAGAAAATCGAAAACAATAAGTTCATTAAGTTAGCTAAAATTATTCATAATGCAAAAGCTTTTGGTTGTTGTTAACATATTTTAAGGAGTGGTTCAACAAATTGCCAAAACAAGTTTAAAATTTGAAACTAAAGTCCAAGATCAAATTTCTGTGTTTTCACCAACCTGGCTCATTGTCACCGCTGTTCTTCATGATCACCATCCATTGGTATCCACTTCTACATTCATCATGAACTTTCTGGGGCAGGAAATTTGTATCAGATATTTTTCCAGGAACAATTTCAACACTGATTTCAGTTTCTTTGGCTGCCACTTCACCTCTATCATTAGACTGTAAGAAGTCCTCCAAGCCAGCATCAATTGTGCTATTTCCTCCTATGGGTATTATGTAACAAACAGGGTCTTCTGGGTTCTTTCTCACATGGATTCCCTGTGCAGTATGAAAAGAAAAGTGATATAGAACATGGTTGAGCTCTGATCAAATTTCTATAACAAAAATTGGATAAATATTAAAGTTAAAAGTTAGCAAACAAAAAGTAGTAATAATGATATTTAAACACAAAAAAGATTTTGACTATTTTATTTTCATTGAGTTTTATGCAATGAACAGATCAAAAATCTTATTTATTTTGTTTCCTATTATCTATTTTATTGTGTAAAATAACTTATGATGGTTGTTACAGTAATTAACTACGATATATGCTTAGTTGTACCTTGCCAAGATCATCAAAGTCAAAGCCTCCATCACTCTGGTAGTTGTAGATCAGGTGTCCTCCATGGCTGTACTCCATGCGATCTTTTTCCTTGAGCAATCATCAAAACATAAAACCTTTCTTTAGACACTCTTTGTGTTAACATTGATTTTCAGCAGGATTAACAATTATGAGTTCAAAACTATAGTCATTTTAATGTGCTGTTATCATGTTTTTCAACTTTCTGAGAGAAGGTTTGCATGTGAAATAAAAACTTTTAAATTCTAGCAATATTATGAACACAAGTTTTGAGAAAACTTGCTCACCTCCTTATCAGAAGTTTTCACAGTGACTTCAGCTTTCAGATTGACACTCTCTTCATTTTTTCCTTTGTTCTGGTTGGTAGAGTGAGTGTTGGCTAAAGCCAGGTAGATGATAGACGCTACCGACACTGTTAGCAGCAGGGTAAGTACTAACATGGAAATGCCTAGCAGTTTGGACTTGCCTGTTCCTGACATCTTCTGAAGTATACATATTAAGTAGTTTGTGAAAACTCATTGAGACAAATGTATTGTTTTAGACACATTTTAAGCTACATAAATCTTCAATTCATTGTTAGACACGTGAATAATTCGTTGTATACAACTAATGGTAACAAGGTTAGCAAGATAAAATAGTTCTTACAATATCCGAATATTATGTAGAAGCAGTAAGTGTTGACTAATGTGCATGAATCTATAATTATTCTTAATATGATTATTACTGATGTCAGACCTAGTAATACTTTGTTTTGGAAAAAGTTTCTTTTATTTTAGCCCTCCCATTGATTGGGTAAACCATGTAGTTAAAAAGAGTTGCATTAAGCGTATTTGGCTTGAGAATTTATTCAGAAATCAGCAACAAAGTAACTTTTTAGATCATTTAAAAACTAAAAATATAGTCACAATATGTTTTTGTAACAGTTTAAAACACAGACGGAAAATTTTTACATGTTAACCAGAAGACACCCACTATTGATGCAGGCGATAATAAACAAACATCTGAACAATTACATCATTTATTTATAATGTCTAAATTAAACACACTCACTGAATTATATTTTCAGTATAATTACTAATTTACTGGTAAATACTAATTTTAATGAATTTCTTTAGGAGTGGTTTTAATTTAAAAGCATGATGTGCGTAGAACACTTTGAACCTGAAAGTTTTCAGTGCAAGATGGCTGGTTCTTTTACAAAATTTATGGAGAATTTTCACAGGTTTTGTAGATTTACAATTTAGGTCTGGTTGATATTCTATTAAATGTAAAATAAAAAATAGTTACCTAGAATTTGTATCATAATCGGTAATTGATAAATAGCACATTGCTTTTGACAAAGATGTAGGCAAAACTAAAGTAATATATCATCTGTGTACCTGTTTAAAAATCTTTTCTAACCTGAACATGCATTTAAAATTATGAAAATTAATCTTTTTATTCAAAACTTGAAAGCGGTTATTTTTGTTGACAATCAATAAAACCTTGTATTTGTTCCTTATTTTAAAATTCATCTGAATAAATTACTTTCCTCTTTAAAACATACTGTTTTATAAACGTGTCTAATAATTGTTTTCTTTTAAAAGTTAACATCTAATGATGTTTAAATAATTATATATCAAAGTCTGTATAAATGTGTGCCTCTTTTCAGTTTTCATCTGATCTTCAGTTCATTAACTCCAGAAATAAAATGTTTGTAAAAGCAACTTTGTTAGTTAATGCACCGCAAGTAAAATTCATCAGTTGCATCAACGCTTTTGCACGCACTTTGTGTTCTTTTTTACAATTTATTTTTTGAAGGTCACCAAATAATATAAATAGCTACTGCAAAAACATATTTTTCTATAAGAAAATATCCCAAAAAGGTTTCTCACAAAATAATGAACTATTTTCAAATGATGAGCAACCTAATCTGTTGCCTGTCTCCTAGTTTTTTAACTCACCTCAGTGATCTCTGACTTCTCATCCATCCTGAACTGAAGATGTTTGGTGTTTGTGCTTCTTTTATAGCTGGCTAATAGCTGCGCATGTGCTCCTATAGACTTGACTCAACACTATGTAATGTAACAGATAATTTAGGTTTAGCCAAAGAATTTGAAATATTAGATAACATGGAAAAAAGTTTTATTTATGGTACAAAGAAAACCTTGTTTTGGCATTAGGACTTGCAAAATATGATGTGTTTGGAAAAATGTACATTCTTTGGTAAAGTTTATGACTCGGGTAATGGTTGTTTAGAGGAAAAACATAAATTAGTCTATGCATTAATTTAGCCTTTTAAATTGATGATGACGTTTGTAAATTAAGTGATTGTCATTTAAAGGATAGCAGTAGCAATTCTTCAGTTTGTATTCCAAGTCTTTTACAAAAGGATAAAAAGTTGCAACCAACTTACAAAAATAGAAGCATGAATAAAAACTTTTTGTCAGGTCAATCTATATAACGGTCAGAAGGATTGCTTAGGCTTTAATTGCACTGTTTACGTTATAACAATAGAATGCTAAAATGCAAACAGTGCAGTTATGATGAAAATACTAGGCACTGTTAAATTAAGCTCGATTTCCCAAAAAATCATAATGCTCAATATTTGATTTCAAAATATTTGGACTACAGGTTCATATAAAATGTTTCCAATGACATTTTCGCTTGAAATATTTTTACTTCCTAATAACAGCAATGGTATTTTTATTTACTGTAAGTATATTTTTTGTAGTTAGAACATAATGAGGAACTGATTAATTTTTGTATTTCTTTTAAATAAATTTTTTGTGAATATTAAACTTTTTTGATGCAATTCATTAAAACTATGCAACTTCATTTTTTCATGTTTGAAAAATAGTTAAAAGCTGATGTAGCTAAAACTCATACTATTAATGTAAATATGTGGTCAATATTTATGAGAGTAGCGGTGCTTAACCTTTTTTGGCAAAGAACCTGGTAATGGTGGTTATGAGATGAATGAAAGTTGTTAATGGAAATGATGCAAATAAGTGAAATCACTTTACTTTTGGTTTGACAGCTTTCACACACTGAATATCTTTAAGATACCCCCACGTCAAAGAGTTATCACCAATATTACTCTACAGCAACGGTGTAAGTTCATGCATTGTCAAAAAATGACAATTAATCAGAAAATCCTAAAACTTGCAGATTAGAAAAAAGCAGTGGATTGTATGTATACTTTTGTATATAGCAATTATTAGACAACTGTATATTTCTATATTTTTTGCATGTAAAATTGAATTTATAAGCATTCCCATCGTGTGCTTTAAATATACAAAACTGCAAAACCATATTTTTTTGTCATCATTCCAAATTATGATTCCAATCATGAAAACTAGTTAGGTTTTAAAATACATAAAAAGTGTTTTCTCCTGTTAAATGATAGAAAAACTATAGATCTGAGGTAAATCATCAAGCAAACAAACAAACAAATTATTGACAAAATCAATTATATTTAAATTCCTCACTGTTTTCGATACCTTGGCTCAAGTTGTCTTTAATCTGCTTTAAATAAGAATTCATATTCCAATCTAGCAGGATAAATACATCAAAAATGACAACATAGTGTGATCTGATAACTGGATAAAACTTGAATTACTGGTGACTTGAGAGGCATTTCCACTAAAAATAAGTTTTGTGTCATTTACAGCATATTGAAGTGTTTATGTAGGGTTTACTGTTAAAAACAATTTTCAGATTCATATTATTTCTTATATCCATGCTCAGTAAATTTCTGCAGCTCATCGAAAATAGTTTGAATTAAAAATTTGGTCAATTTTTGTCCAACCCGTAACTGTTTCCCTTGCCTAAATTACAGCAAATAAAATTAGCCCAAACATATTTTGTGAAAACTCACTGTTATGTTTTTAAAAGTTAGCATTGCTTGGTAGCAGACTTCAGAGAAACAACTTTGGAAGTCCTAAGTAATTAGCAAGCAAATTTCCTTTGCCTTTTCAGTTTAAAATTAAAAAAAATTAGTTAATGTAAGAACAGTATTGCCAAAACCTAGTTCACCTCATTAAATGTTCTGGATCAAAAGTAAAAAAAATATTGGTGACTCTTAGTGTTACTCTTAATGTATTGGTAAAGTATCAGTAGATATAGTACTGTGAGTATCTATATTTAACCAGGTACTTGCGCATTAAGCCATTAGATGTTACCCTTGGTTTGTCTCTTGGACATCGTTTGTTCTCCCTCGTTGATGTGTCCAACTGCAGCGAACAAAGTCTTGCAATGCAAAATCTCTACCATACTGGGATTGAACTTGTGACAGTTGCCTTTGCAAGTATGCAAGCAGGCTCCCCAAACCACAAGTATGCAAGCAGGCTCCCCTAACCACAAGTATGCAAGCAGGCTCCCCAAACCACAAGTATGCAAGCAGGCTCCCCTAACCACAAGTATGCACGCAGGCTCCCCTAACCACAAGTATGCAAGCAGGCTCCCCTAACCACAAGTATGCAAGCAGGCTCCCCAAACCACAAGTATGCAAACAGACTCCCTAACCACAAGTATGCAAACAGACTCTCCTAACCACAAATCAAACCATTCTTATTTAGCTCAACTACGGCATCCTTATTGCAATTAAACCTAAATATTTAGGTTTTATTATGAACTATTATTCCCTTTTGCGTTTGTTCTTTTTAATATTTCTTTTTCATTTTAGTCACTCAAACAAATAGTAATTTGACTAGCTATTACTTGCTACTTACTTCACATTTAAACGCCTTCACAGTTGTTAAAGTTTTTTCCTTTTTTTTTGCATGGTATAAAACACTTTTTTTCATAATATGAAGTATAAAAGTTATGATGGCAAGCTTTTTATATGTAAATGAAAATAAACTTTTGTGCAATGACTGTTTTATTACTCGAGCAATGCCGGGCATTCATTTAGTACTTATATAAGGGTTGGAACAGTTACACAATTACTAGTGTCAAATATTAGTTAAATAAAACATACTGTACTGAAGAAAGCTTTTTTATAAAGCAACTTGCTCTAGATTTATTATTGCTGTGTATTTTGTACATGTATTTATACTTATTTTAAAAATTCAAGTTAAATGCAATAAAAACACTTTGTTTATTTAACAGCATTCTATAAAGTCATGTCTAGTGAAAGTGCTTGATAGTATACAAAAACCTGATATCATTCAAAATAACATATGCTGTGGTTTGTTGATGGCTAATGAGTCAAAACTGCTTTAAAGGATTGGAATAAAAAAAATAATTGCTATACCATCTTTTATTGACTTACTGATGTGATATTTTTTTGAGGTATTTTTTGCACCAAAATCTGACAGCGTACTGTGAGGCAAACATGTATGCGTCTTTAGTGTGCATGCATTTGGTACAATTTTCATGGCTGTTTGAAGCCGTCATATGTATTTCTCAGTTTGTCCTCTGGTTATTTAAATCGAAAGTTTTAGGTTTTAAGGTGAAAAGTTAAATATAGTTTGCTGTATGTTGCCAGCCCTTGTGTCTTGCCAGTCTTTTAAAATAACCCGCATCAGATTTAGTACTCTCACTCAAGGAACTCACTACCAAAGTTAGCAAGTTAAAAAATAATTTAAAGCTATATATATAACTTCTAGCACTAGTAAATACAGCTCTGCCACATCTGACTAATATCTTTAGTGCTGCTTAGCATAAGGGCATGTGTAAGCCAGCATCAAGTGGTCAGGTCTAATTTGAATGTTCAACAGAATCTTCAGGGCAAATTATATGAAAAAGGTAACATTTTGAGATCGCTGTAGCCAGCCTTAGGCCATTACCAATGTATAATGAGATCTAGCAAAGAAGTATTTAAGCGCTTGAAATACAGTATGTTCTAGAAAAAATAGCCTATTTCACAGTCTATATGTTTGTACTAGAAAGGCGGTAGGCCAGCCTATTGTGTTGGTAGATGATAGATTGTCTACCAATTTTCATAATAGTCTGTTACACAATGTGGTTATTATGTATAAGTAGCCATAAAAGATCGAGTGAATCTATCACTTATTGTAGCAGTTAGTGTACCCAACAATAGCAGCTATGCAAATTATTAATTATTAATCATCAATTATTCAATGTCAATTATTAATAATAAATTATTAATTATTAATTATTATGCCACCATTTCAAAAAGACAATGGAACATTTGTTTTATTATAATGAACTGCCAGGTTATAAAATTTGATTTAATCAGTTTTTTTGAAATTACAGTTTCACAAAGATCCTATTATTTTATGCAATAGGTCTCTATAAAATTCTAGTCATACTCAGAGAGGACTTAATTTTTGCAGATAATGGGTTTGCCAGTTTGAATTGTCAATATAACAACCAAATTGTTACAAACAAAATTGCTATTAACACAGTCAATTGCCTTTATCTTTCTTGTCTTTAATGAGATGAATGCTCAAACAATAAACCTCATTGCTTCTTGGTCATAAAATAAGCTGTGAAGGAACAGTAATGTAAAATCTTTTAGAGTCACTTGAAGCAATATGTAAGAAATTCCACATGTTACCTTTGAAAGTTATTGATGAGTTAGTGAGGTGATTGATGGAGCTATAATTGTCTCAGACGAGAATGATTTAAATTCCTTAATGATTTATGAACTAAGATTGTTTATCAAAAATGCAAGTCTAGAAACCACAGAACTAAGTTAAACTTACTAGTTAAATTTTAAGGAATACTTTTTGATATCACACTATTGAGACAGGCGTTGAATACCTAAAAATATTTTCACAAAACGGACAGGAATCTTGTTTTGACTTCAAGTCTTTCAATTAAAGTTTCATGTGGGTAGGTTTCACCAACTTTAATTGAATTATTAGTTTTAACAAGTGCAGCTGTCTGCAAGTAATTGAGTGGTATACAATCTTTCAAATTTACAATAATCTATAATATCCTTTTGTAAAGATTTCAAGTAATTTGTAGCATATTTTCAGTTGTTTTATTCAGAGCAAAATCATGTATGTAATGCGTTTTGTAAGAAACCGTTAAATTTTTTCATACGTAAGCCTAGTTACAAAAGTTGTATTTAAAATATTAACAACAGAGTGCTATGCAATTGCTTCCCAATTTGGATCAGAACTTATAAACCAAGTGCTACATTTACAATATCAGTAACCGAAGTTCAAAGTTGGTTACTAATAATAAATCCTACTTTGTCAGTGTGTCTGTGTGACCTCATAGGCTCTACCCATCTACACATTTTCTGACAAATTTATATAAACTTTACTTGCATATGCTCTGGGATTTTTGCCAGGTCTCAAAAGTATTTGGTTTGCAAACTCTATCTGGTTTTTGAGAACCAAAAAAGTAAACACAAATCTATAAATATTTGACTGCAAACGCAATTTTAAAAATAAACAATAAGACAGTCTTCAAATCTGACTTAACAATTATTGGCTTGTTTGAAAACCTCCTTTTTTCTCACGTATGAAAAATGTAGGTAACCTTGTAAACACCATTTAGTTAAAAGAATGTAGATAAAGGTTACCATTTATAACTTTGTTAGTAAAATAATGACCATTATAGTAGCCATACATTAATATCATGCTGTCAAACACTATGTATGTATGCTTATATAACTTTTACATAAAAATGCTTTGTGGTCTATTGAGTGGTAAGAGGAACTCTAGAATTGTTAGATTGATCAGTCATAATATTATTGATGATACATGTCAGTTTTATATTTGTGGTTTGAGCAAAATGATGATGTTCATGATTTATTTGAAAATTTCTAAGAGTCAAAAGTTTAGCGGATCGTTAAATGTACATTTTCAAAACATAACTTATACATAGCCTTTTCAGAGACTTACAATTTATCTTCTTCCCTGTACGCCCCTTTCTGGCAACATAAAGTTCTTTTGCAGCAAGTTTGAAGCAAATAGCTTACACTTTTAGCATGAAAATATTAATCTATGCAAGGACTGAAATGCAGCTAATAAATGTTTAGTCTGAAAGTTTTAGATAGTAAATATGCTGATAATCTTACTAGCTTTATAGCTTAGCTGTTATTATTTACAAATAACAGCTCTAGATGTACACTGATTCTTTATTGTTAAATAGATTTAAAGGTTCTTTCACTTCGATTCATAGAAACGATTAAGTTCAAACAAACCTGAAGCGATTCTACTTTGCTAAATTTTTACAAAGGCCTTCCCATTGAAACAGCTATTTAATGCCATAAAAGCAGTCATTGCTGATGGATTCAGATTGGTAATACCTGCTTCAGCTTTCCCTTGCATAGGTCAAAAAATCAGTCACTTATTCAAACCACTACGCTAGTCTATTTAACTATTGATGCTAACTATTGGTTGCCCATACGAAGATGACAAGATAGTTACTTTTTTCAACTTGAAGCTTTATTCACTAAATGACTAGTTGCCCAATTGTACAGATTCCCACTTATCCGGTGCCGATCTCTCCCCAGAATCAAAAAACACTCGGTTCAAAGTATTTTTTCAGTGTTAGATACGGTATGCATTATTTTTATTTGCAAATATACAATGCAGACACAATATTCTAACATCTACTTACTTCCCGCCTCCTACAATTTTTAATCAGTTATAAAAAAACAAATATTTCTGGTAAAATTTACATGTATTTGATCATTTTTAAAAAGATCATTTAAATTCAGTTACATTTCATGTTTTTATGGCAGAGTAAGGCCTATCTAGCTACAGTATGATGGTATCAGATAATTATTACATTATTTGGCAGTCTGAAGTTACCTGAGGAAGTTGACCATTATCAAATCACTCAGCTTTCTGTATACTTCTGGTGCTTGATACAAAAACATTCTATCATATAGGCTACCTATTTCCCTCCTCCTATAATTTTTAATCAGTTATGAAAACTTCTCATTCGGCTAAAAGCTATTCATCAGTCTCAAATATAGTATTATCTTTTTAAACAAAATTAGGCTGTTGCTGACAAGTTAAATTTTATTATTGTAACTCCTAGATGAGATGAGAAATCTTTCATGAAAGATTTTCAAACTTTCAAAAAATAATTCAATAAATTGGACCACCTGTTGCTTCATGTTGGGGAAGTTTAGTTTAACTTTTTAATGATTGAAAATCTGTTTTCCATTGAAAACATTATTGAGGAAATAAATGGAAGAAATGTTTATTTATTAGTTTGAGTTATGAAATATTAGCTTTTTGGCAACATTTAGGCGTGAAGAACGTAATTCATCGCTTCAAAGAAATGTGGTAACACGAGTTGGCACCTGAGTATGCGTCAACTAGAAACTTCCAGAAGGGTAAGAGTTTTCACTCTAGTAAAGGCTATTTGATCATGCAGCTGAGGCTTGCTCATTTTAGACTATTTATCACCAATATGGTTTATGTGTGATAGAAACTTGTCAGGAACCCTCCAGATAGGCCTGATTGTTTTAAGATTTACTTTTTTTCCTTATTCTCACACACATACTTTTACTTTTTAGTGCTAAAAATAAATTGATTTATCAAATTTGCAGCATCAATGAGCATATATATATGTTCTAGTCGGTTTTTATTTGTAACAGCATCTAGTTGGTAAGTTAGCTTTTAGTTAAAAGTTTTCATTTTAGTTTATTTTAACTCATAACCTGACATGGTTAGGCTAAGCTGGCATCAACTTGTATTTTTATAACATGAAAGGTTTATATTGAATAAATTATAAAATGTCTTCAATAACATTTTTTGCAAGTGAAGGTTTAATGAAAATATGTTAGTTAGCTCACATATTGCTAGCATATATGTTAGGGATAATCTCACGTACATGTTATGTTGCTTATTACATGGAAAGCTAATTCTACCTACTTAAAATGACATGGACCAGTTGTTAAAAATACAAAAGTTACAGAAATTACTGCAATCAGTTCAATTCTTAAAGCTTTATTACCTAAAAGAGCTAATTGTATTAAAATATATTAAATGACATATAATAATTGTTTCTTGAAAACTAAACATAAGGAAAGTCGTAAAAATCAGGAGTACAAGCTTCAAACTAGTTTACCGCAAAGTAGTTATTTGCATGCCTTTATAGTTTTCTGTTCCGTATTGCTTTAAAACAGTCACTAACAAATAAGCACTCAAATAAAATTTAGTTCAGTAATATTTGTGTTATAAAAATTTAATAAGTTATAACGCGTACTACTCTCCCAATTGTTCATTTAGTAAAATATGTAACAGAAATGAATGAAGAAACTTTAATATTAAAGTGGTCTTTTGTTATCAAAAATTAAAAGAAAAGCAGACCACAGGTTTACAATAAATAATCAGAGTATCTTTTGTTTTTATAAATGATTAAACAATTTGAAATTCACTATAGAATACATATTTAAAACCATTTTACTTTTAAGTCTCAATGGATGTACTGAGTGATTGCAGCTGTTGGTACATTCTTATTTCAGTTAATCTGTAGATAGATAAAATATGTTATGTAGTGCTGACTTATTGACCGTGAAACAAAAAACAACCCATAACATGGTGCTAGAAAAGTTTAACTGGAATCAACACACCTGCAAGTCATGAAACCAACAAGCATAGTGAACCTCGTGAAATTGTATTTGGCTTGGATCAAAGAGTGTGTCAAGATCATAGACAAAATCAATAAGTGGTTAAATTTTTTTGTATTTTATTATTTATTAGCCAAGAATTTAGCCAATAAGAACATATGTTTTCCATTAATTATTTAAAGGAGGAACTTTGGGAGACAGAAATAAATTCATAAACCACATAGCCTTACCAAAAATATTATTTATGCCATTCTATCATACCAAAAACGTGTGCTGAATTAATTTAAAGAATTTTATTACATTAGACGACTTTGATTGCACCTGGTCTTCTTTAGTTTAGATTCTGCAGCAAAGTTAAATTTTTCTGAAGGTTACTAACATTTACTAGTTTACTGCAGAAGTTATGGTACATGTCGCTTAAACATTTTACTGTTATAATATTCTTCAGAATGCATAATTGTAAAAACTTACAACATTAAATCTTTATTTAAAAATCTTTCTCAATATGTTGAGCAAAAACTACTAAATTAGTCCTGCTAAACTCATAGTGCATGCAACTTTCAAGCTTAATGTTAAACCATTATACATGTATAACGAGCACACTTGATGAGTGTTTACACTTATCTCTAGGCCCTTTGAGTAATTCAGCTTTCTGCATCAATTTATAAGTGCAGTTAAAGTGCATGGACAGATCATATTGGAGGTTAGTCAAAGTGGTGACATGAGGGGCATAAGCTCAACTGCATTAACATCTTTTGAATTCATGATGGATTTGAATCCTTGCTACGATGTTGTTTAGTGAATCTTTTGAACCTTATTTTAAAAAGTTTAATTTTAAATTATAAATTAAATAATATTTCACTATTGCTAAAATATATTCATGAATAATTTATTGTGGGTTAAGTTATTGTAGGAAGGCTTTAACAGAACTCTTGGTTGTAGTAAAAACATGTTGTTTAGAGCACATGTGTCCCACTACTTGTAGTCATTAGAAAAAAGTCTTGCTGGCAGCTATAGTATAAGCCGATGGATAAATATATGGTTGTTTTCCCTACTTATTATACACTCATATGATCATTTTCTAAAAGATCATTTCAAACTCTGTTACATTTTATGTGTTTATGGCATTCAGAGTAAGACCGATCTAGCTATGATAGTGTAAGATTATTATTGTATTTTTTGACAGTTTGATGGTACCTGAGAAAATTGACCATCATCAAATCATTCAAGTTGACGTATGATTCTAGTGATAGATACGAGTATCCATTATTTTGATTTCTTAATCTAAAATGTAAAAAAAAGTTCTATTGTATAATTATTTCCTGTTTCCTATACTTTTTAAAGAGCCATAAAAAACTTCTTATTCTGGTAACTGCTATTCATCAGTCTCAAATATAGTATTATCTTTTTAAACAAAATGATGCTGTTGCTGACCAGTCACAATTTGTTATTGTATTTGCGACAGGAGGTCAGAAAATATTCATGAAAGATTTTCAAACTTTTTAAAAGTCATTTAATAAATTAAATCACCTGTTGCTTCATGTTGGAAATTTCATTGTCAATCTTTGGATGCTGGAAAAATAAGTTTCTCATTAAAATCTTTTTTGAGGAACTAAATTGAAGAAATGTTTATTTATTAGTCTGAATTGAAAAATATTAGCTTTTTTGGCAACATTTAGGCATGAAGAACGTAATTCATCACTTTAAAGAAATGTGGTAATGTGAGTTGGCACCTGAGTTAGCGTCAATTAGAAACTTCCAGAAGGGAAAGATTTTTCACTCCAGTAAAGGCTATTGATCATGCAGCTGATGCTTGATCATTTTATACTATTTATCAACAAGATGGTTTATATGTGACAGAAACCTGTCAGGAACTCTCCAGACAAGCTAGATTGTTTTAAAGTTTACTTTTTTCCTCATTCTCACACACATATTTTTACTCTTTAGTGCCAAAAATAAATTGATTTATCAAATTTTCAGCATATATGGTCTAGTTGTTTTTTATTTGTGCCAGCATCTAGTTGGTAAGTTAGCTTTTAGTTTAATAGTTTTAATTTTAGTGTATTTTTAGCTCATAATCGAACATAGTTAGACTGAGCTGGCATCAAATTGTACCGTTGTAACATGAAAGGTTTATATTGAATAAATATTAAAGTGTTTCCATTAACATCTTTTACAAGTAAATGTTTGATGAAAATGTGTTAGCTCACATATTGCTAGCATATATGTTAGGGATAAGCTCACATACCTGTTGTTTATTGCATGAAAAGCTAATTTTATCTACTTGAAATGACATGGACCAGTTGTTAAAAATACAAAAGTTACAGAAATTACTGCAATCAGTTCAATTTCTAAAATCTTATTACCTAAAAAAGCTCATTTCATTTATATTCAATGACATACGATAGATGTTTCTGGAAGCTAAACATGAGGAAAACCATAACACTCAGGAGTGCTAGCTTCAAACTAGTTTACCGCAAACTAGTTATTTGAGTTCAGTTATAGTTTTCTGTTCCATATTGCTTTAAAAAAGTCACTAACAATTAAGAACATAAATAAAGTTTATTGCAGTAATATTTCCATTTGACAAATTTAATAATTTATAATGTGTACTAGTCTCCCAATTTTTCATTTAGTAAGAAAATGTAACAGAAATGAATAATGAATAAGGGAATTTAATATTAAAGTGGTTCTTTGTTATCATAAATAAAAATAACAGCAGACCATAGGTTTACAATAAATAATCAGAGTGTCTTTTGTTTTTATAAATGGTGGAACAATTTAAGATTCACTATAGAATATATATTTAAAACCATTTTATTTTTAAGTCTCAATGGATGTACTGAGTGATTGCAGCCGTTGGTACATTCTTATTTCAGTTAATCTGTAGATAGATAAAGGATGCTATTTAATGCTGACTTATTGACCATGAAACAAAAATCATCACATAACAAGATCCTAGAGAAAATGTAACTGGAATCAATACACCCGAATGTCATGAAACCAACAAGCATAGTGAACCTTGCGAAATAGTGTTTGGCTTGGATCAAACACTGTATCAAGACCATAGACAAAATCAATGAGTAGTTAAATTTTTTCGTTTTTTACTGTTTATTAGCCAATAATTTAGCCAATAAAAACATATGTTTTTTATTAAATATTCAAAGGAGGAACTTTGGGAGACAGAAATAGATTTATAAACCACATAGCCTTGCCAAAAATATGCGTATGTCATTTTATAATACCAAAATGTGGGTTGAGTTAATTTAATGAGCTTTCTAACATTAGACGACCTTGATTGCACGAGGTCTTTCTAAGTTTAAAGTCTGCAGCAAAGTGAAATGCTTCTGAAGGTTACTATCGTTTACTAATTTATTGCAGAAATTATGGTAAACATCGCTTAAACATTTTATATTGTTAGGAGATTATTCAGAATGCATAATTGTAAAAACTTACAAGATTAAATCACCTTTTCAAATTATTCTCTCAGTATGGTGAGCAAAAACTGCCGAAAGAGTCGTGCCAAACTTACATTACATACAACTTTCAAACATAATATTAAACCATAATATAACGATCACACTTGATGACTGTTACACTTTTCTCTAGAACCTTTGAGTGATTCAGCCTTCTTCATCAATATATAAATACAATTAAAGTGCATGTAGAGCTCATATTGGAGGTAAGTCAAAGTGATGACATGAGGGGCATAAGCTCAACTGCATTAACGGCTTTTGCATTTTGATAAATTTTAATCCTTGCTACATTGTTGTTTGGTGAAGTTTTTTAATCTTATTTAAAAAAAAATTTAAATAATGAATTAAATGATATTTTATTACCGTTAAAATATATTTATGAATAGCTTATTGGGAGTAAAGTTAATGTAAGAAGTCTTTAACAGAAATTTTGCTGTAGTTAAACATGGTTTTTTGAAGTCAAGTGTACCACTATTTGCAGTCATTCGCAAAAACCATAGTATATAGCAGCTATAGTTTAAACCGATGGATAAATATACGGTTTTTCCCTAGGCATCAAACATTTATATGGTCATTATCTAAAAACTAATCTCAAATTCAGTTATATTTCATGCGTTTATGGCACTCAGAATAAGACCTATCTAGATATGATCGCATAAAAATATTATTATATTTTTGGCAGTCTGATGGTACCTGACCAAATTGACTGTCATCAAATCATTCAACTTGAAGTATGATTCTAGTGCTAAATACGGGTATGCATTATTTCTATTTCTTAATCTAAAATATAAAAGAAATTCTATCGTATGAATATTTCCTGTCTCCTATACCTTTTATTCAGTCATAAAAAAACTTCTCATTCTGGTAAATGCTAGTCATCAGTGTTAAATATGATATTGTTTTTTAAACAAAGTTAGGCTGTTGCTGACAAGCTACATTTTATTATTGTTATTGCTAGATGAGATGACAAGTTTTCATGAAAGATTTTCAAGTCTTTTAAAAAAATAATTCAATAATTTTGACCATATGTTGCTTCAAGTTGGGGAAGTTTTTTTCAATCTTTCAAAGTCAACTTTTTTGAGGCTAGAAATATAAGCTTTATATTAATGTCCTTCTTGAGGAATTAAATTGATGAAAAGTCTATTTATTAGTTTGAATTAAGAAATATTAATTTTTTGGCAACAATTAGGCATGAACAAAGTATTCAACCCTTCAAAGAAGTGTCGTAACAACAGTTGGCACCTGTGTTAGCATCAACTGTAATATTCCAGAGGGAAAATAACTTTTTACTCCAGTAAAGGCTATTGATCACGCAGCTGATGCATGCTCATTTTAGAATATTTATCACCAAGATGGTTATATGTGATAGAAGTCTTTTGGGAACCCTTCAGATTGGCTTGATTGTTTTAAGATTTGCTTTTTTCCTTATTCCCACCCACTGAATCTTACTTTTCAGTGCTAAAAACTCCCACTTTTCACATCGATTTTTACTTTTCTGTGCCAATATAAATTGATTTATCAAGTTTTCAGCATTAACAAGCATATGCGTTCTAGTTGTTTTTTATTTGTGCCTGCATCCAGTTGGTACATGTAAGTTAGTTTTTAGTTTAATAGTTTTATTCTTAGTGTATTTTATTTCATAACCAGATATAGTGAGGCTAAGCAGCCATCAACTTAAACTTTTGTGACATGAAATATTTATATTTGATAAAGATTTACTGATTTTCATTGACATTTTTATACAAGTAAATACTTGAAGGCAATGTTTAAGTTTACATATTTTGTGTGTATATGTTAGCTGTTAGTTCACATAATGCTTAAAAAATCAAAATTTGTTGCAATTTAGTGCGAGCACCTGCATTTGCATCAAAAGATATGCTGCAAATATATTCACCCGAGCATTGTTGACGCAATTACTAAACTACTAAAAATTCCCCTGTCATACAGCCCACGACCAAAGTGATATTGGAAAAAAGGAAGGGTACTGATGGTTGAGAAATGCAATAGTAGCAGTCAAATGGCACTGCAGTGCAATAGGATAACTGCAATAGTAGCTGTAATGTACTGGGTGTGAGTGTTATTATATACAACAAATAGCAATAAAGAAAGGAAAAGATTTTATGTTTATATCTCTCCCCCTGCAATAGGAGAAATGCAATATTGGTCAATATTAGAAGTAAAATGCACTGATATTATTAAAATAACCAATATTATTAATATAGTAACAATATACAACCAATAAACAATTTTTTTTACATTAAAAAATGTCATAGTTTTTATAATCTCATAATTATAATCTAATAATCTTAAAATCTCATAACAATTGTTAGAAGTAAATATCATCGTCATATCCTTTACTTACACCGCGTTGTACATCAGTTAGAATACCGAAGCACTCAAGAGTCTAAAAATTATTTAATGTCAGTTACTTTGAAATGAACTTTGCAAAAATGAAACTATTTCAGTACTCCTAACTTAATTACAGAAACCTTCGGCAATGCTATAGACTGGTGAAATGTGCACATTATTTTTTCGCGAAATGCGCACGACTTTATTGTTCTATTCACTGTCGCTCGGCGTTTCAATTTCCAGTCTTAACTTTTATTAAACTAAGCTTTTCAAGCGTTTTGTGGCAATTTTCGTCTAAATTGATCTGTTTATTTGTGTATAATCCGATCAGATGGGTAAGTTTTGAGATAATGCCGACGGTTTACAAAGACTTGGTAATATATTTGAATAGGCTTAAATGTGTTTTGTATCATTATTATACTTTAACGACTCTACAAAACGATGGTAGAATTTTTTGATGAAATTTTTAAACAAAGGATCGTCTCATTGTTGATGATTGATTTTCGTAAGTTGTGTGCACATGCATTTACCATAAAAACTCTCATACTTCGCTTCCGCTCGTTTGTTCGTGGGACTACAATCACATTTACCAAAGTACTCTCAAAATCGCAGTCATTCTCTTAAATCAAGTCCACCATAGAGTTGGTCTATAGAGGACTTGCTTTACATTTCTTACATTACCAAATAATGCAATTCAATCATGTTCACCAAAGTACCATGTAATATTTACAGATGTATTTACCTTATTAATATATATATACATATGTATATATATACATATGTATATATATATATATATACATATGTATATATATATATATATATATATATATATGTATATATATATATATATATATACATATATATATATATATATATATATGTATGTATATATATGTATGTATATATATGTATATATATATATGTATATATATATATTTATATATTTTTATATATATATACCTCCTTTTTTCACGTATGAAAAATGTAGGTAACGTTGTAAACACAATCTAGTTAATAGAATGAAGATGAAGGTTACTATTTATAATGTTGCTAGTAAAATAATGACCATTAAAGTCAGACATTAATATTATGTTGTCAAACACTACGCATGTATACATACGTAAATCTTACACAGAGGTGCTTTATGGTCCATTTCGTGGTAATGAAAATTCTAGAATGGTTAGACTGATCACTCATAATATTATTGATGATACACGCTATTTTTATGTTTGTTGTTTGGGCAAAATGATGACGTTCATGATTTATTTGAAAACTTCTAAGAGTCAAAGGTTTAACTGAAGGCTAAATATACATTTTCTAAACATAATGTATACATTTCACCTTCAGGGACTGATAGCTTTTTTTTTCTTTGTAAGATCCTATCAACCAACATCTATTTCTTTGCAGTAAATTTGAAGCAAATGAATTTCCTTTTTAGCATGAAAATAATATCATTGATAGTTTTTGCAAGGACTGAACTGCAGCTTATGAATATTTGGTCTGAATGTTTTGTATAGTAAATATGCCGATAATCTTATTAGTTTTATAGCTTAGCTTTTATTATTTATATAGGACTGCACCAGATATGTACAATAGGTTTTAATGGTTGAATTGATTCAAAGTTTATTTTACTTTAAATCATAGAAACGGTTAAGTTTGAACAATCCTGAAACAATTCTACTTCGCTAAATTTGTACAAAGGCCTTCGCATTGAGACTGCTAATCAAAACACAAAAACACTCATTGCTGATGCATTCAAATTTATAATACTTGCTTTGGCTTTCCCTAGTGAAGGTAAAATTATCAGTGCCTTTATTCACACCTCTACGCGGATCCTTTTTAATTTTTATTGCCAGCGATAGGCTGCTCATACCACTATGACAAGATAGTTACATTTTTTATCTTATAGCTTTATTTATTAAATGACTAACTGCCCAATTGTACAGAATCCTAATATCTGCATTTGCCAGATTTAATAATTTATAAAATGTAGTAGTCTCCCAATTGTCCATTTAGTAAAAATATGTAACAGAAATAAATGATGAATAAGGAATTTTAATATTAAAGTGGTTCTTTGTTATGGTAAATAAAAACAAAAGCAGACCACAAGTTTACAATAAATAATCAGAGTATCTTTAGTCTTTATAAATGGTGGAACAATTTGAGATTCACTATAGAATACATATTTAAAACAATTTTACTTTTAAGCCTCAATGGATGTACTGAGTGATTGCAGCTGTTGGTACATTCTTATTTCAGTTAATCTGTAGATAGATAAAGGATGCTATTTAATGCTGACTTATTGACCATTGAACAAAAACAACAACACATAACATGGTGCTAGAAAAGTGTATCTGTAATCAATACACCTGCAAGTCATGAAACCGTCAAGCATAGTGAACTCGCTAAATCCTATTTAAGTTATGTCAAAGACTGTATCAAGATCATAGACAAAATCAATGAGTGGTTAGAATTTTTTGTATTTTATTATTTATTAGCCAAGAACTTAGCCAATAAGAACATATGTTTTCCATTAATTATTTAAAGGAGGAACTTTGGGAGACAGAAATAAACTCATAAACCACACATAGCCTTACCAAAAATATTATTTATGCTATTCTATCATACCAAAAAGGTGTGCTGAACTAATTTAAAGAATTTCATAACATTAGACGACTTTGATTGCACCTGGTCTTTTTAATTTAAAGTCCGCAGCAGAGTGTAATGCTTCTGAAGGTTACTATCATTTACTAATTTACTGCAGAAATTATGACAAATTTCGCTCAAAAATTTATTGTTAGGAGATTATTCAGTATGCATAATTGTAATGCTTACAACATTAAACCAGTTTAATAAAAATATTCTCTAAATATTGCGAGTAAAGACTTCCAAAAGAGTTCTGCCAAACTTGTAGTGCATGCAACTTTCAAACTTATTACTAAACAACAATAAAAAGAGCACACTTGAGGAGTGTTTAAACTTTTCTCTAGAACCCTTCAGTGATTCAGCCTTCTTCATCAATTTATTAGTACAATTAAAGTGCATGTACAGCTCATATTGGAGGTTAGTCAAAGTGATGACATGCAGGGCACAAGCTCAACTGCTTTAACGGCTTTCGCATTTGTGATGGATTTTAATCCTTGCTAACATTGTTGTTTAGTAAATTTTTTTAATCCTACTTAAAAAAAATTAATGTAAGTTATGAATTAAATGATATTTTACTATTGTTAAAATATATTTATGACTAATTTATTGTGGGTTAAGTTATTGTAGAAAGGCTTTACCAGAACTCTTGGTTGTAGTAAAAGCATGTTTTTTAGGGCTCATGTGTACCACTACTTGCAGTCATTAGAAAAAAGTCTTGCTGGCAGCTATAGTATAAGCCGATGGATAAATATATGGTTGTTTTCCTTACTTACATTATTATACACTCATACGATTATTTTCTAAAAAATCATCTCAAATTCAGTTATATTTCATGTGTTTATGGCATTCAGAGTAAGACCTATCTAGATATGATGGTATAAGATTATTATTATATTTTTTGGCAGTCTGATGGGACCTGAGAAATTTGACCATCATCAAATCATTCAGCTTAAAGTATGATTCTAGTGCTAGATACGATTATGCATTATTTCTATTTCTTAATCTAAAGTGTAAAACAAAATTATATCGTATAACTATTTCCTTTCTCCTATACTTTTTAATCAGTTATAAAAGAATTATCATTCTGGTAACCGCTAATGATCAGTATTAAATATAATATTATTTCTTTAAACAAAATTAGGCTGTTGCTGACAAGTCACATTTTATTATCGTATTTGCTAGATGAGAAAACATTCATAAAAGATTTTCAAGTCTTTTAAAAAATAATTCAATAAATTTGAACACATGTTGCTTAATATTGGGGAGATTTTTGTCAACCTTTCGCGGCTAAAAATATAAGTTTTTAATCAAAGTCCTTCTTAAGGAACTAAATTGAAGAAAAGTCTATTTATTAGTTTGATTTAGGAAATATTAGATTTTTGGCAACATTTAGGCATGAAGAACGTAATTCATCACTTTAAAGAAATGTGGTAACACGAGTTGGCACCTGAGTTAGCGTCAACTGTAATATTCCAGAGAGAAAATAATTTTTTTACTCCAGTAAAGGCTATTGATCACACAGCTGAAGCATGCTCATTTTGGAATATTTATCACCAAGATGGTGTATATGTGATAGCGGTCTTTTAGGAACCCTCCAGATAGGCTTGATTTTTTGAAGATTTACTTTTTTCCTCATTCCCACACACTGAATCTTACTTTTCAGTGCTAAAAACTCCCACTTTTCACATCGATTTTTACTTTTCGGTGCCAATATAAAATGATTTAACAAGTTTGCAGTATTAACAAGCATGTATGTTCTAGTTGTTTTTTATTTGTGCCAGCATCTAGTTGATAAGTTGGCTTTTAGTTTAATAGTTTTATTCTTAGTGTATTTTAAATTTATCACATGACATAGTTAAGGTATGCTGGCATCAAATTGTACTTTTGTGACGTGGAATGTTTATATTTGATAAAGATTGACTGATTGCCAATAACAGTTTTATACAAGTAAATACTCAATTGCGATGTGTGAGCTTACATATTTTGTGCTAATATGTTAGTGGTTAGCTCGCATATTGCTTTAAAAAATCAGAATTTGATGCAAATTAGTGGGAGCACCTGTATGTGCATCAAATGATAGGCTGCAAACATATTCACCAAAGCAATGTTGACACTATTACTAAGTTACTACAATCACATTTACCAAAATACTCTCAAAATTTTAGCCATTTTCTTAAATCAAGTCCACCATAGAGTTGGTCTATGGTGGACTTGATTTACATTTACTTACATTACAAAATAATGTAATTCAATCATGTTCACCAAAGTATCATTTAATATTTACAGATGTACTTATTTTACTCTTGTAATAGTTACAGATATATATATATATATATACATACATATATACATATATATATACATACATACATATATATATAAATATATATATATATATATATATATATACATATATATATATATATATATATATATATATATATATATATATATATATATATATATATATATATATATATATATATGCTTGTCAGTCCTACATCCAGACTGGCAAGCATGTCCTAGCAAACCAACCAGCTATAGTAGTGGTGGAAAAGGAGAACAAGAGGGCTACTATAATATATATAGCAGTACCCAATGACTACAATATAGCCAGCAAAAAAAAAGGTAGAGAAATATCTCCCTCTTGGGGAAGAGATTGAAAAATTCTGGAATGTAAGAACAACTGTAATCCCAGTAGTCATTGAGGCACTGGGCGCAATAACACCGACGCATAAAATGTGGCTTGCCCAAATACCAACAGCAATCAACTCAGGGGAGTTGCAGAAAAGTGCGCTATTAGGAACAGCTAAGATCTTGAGGCGATGCTCAAACTCCCAGGTCTCTGGTAGGAGACCCGAGTTAGAGCAGAAATTACCACCCATACGGGGTATCCGGGGTGAGGAAACTATTATATATATATATATATATTTATATATATATATTTACATATATATTTTTTTATATATAAATAAAATAATTTATAAAATGTATAAATATATATATAAATATATATATATGTCTATTTATATATACATGCAACTAAACCCTTAAACACATAAACATGACAAAGCAATGCGATGATAGGTGCGGAGTTTTCAGCGTAACATTTTTCTGAAGCAATGAACTTTGCTTTCTATGGGCACCTGTTGGAAATTGACAATACAACACATTTGAGAGAAAGCTCATGTTTTTTCTTAAACATTCGGCTTATTTGGATCCTGGGTTATAAAAACTTGGATAAATAATTTCAATTGTCGACTTACTTTTAGTGTAGAAACTTAAAAATATTTTTAGTTAAATGATTACCGAAGGCATGTTTTGGTAGGTTTGTTGGTTATTCAATAAAACCTTTTAAAATTTGTGAATAGTATTTAGATGCTACAAAAATTGTTGTAATTGAGCAATTTTTAGCATGTTTACAAGAATCTTCAACATTGTTTTGCGTTTATTGTTGTAAATGCAACCAATTTACGACAGTTTATGTAGGCTTCTGTTACAAAAGAACCATTTTTCAAATAAAATTCTATTGGTAATCATACTATGATGACATTTAGCAAAAATTAGAAACTCCATAATTAATAACAAAGAAATATGAAAACTAAAATTATTGATGTCATTGCAACCCCAAACGTTTATTACCTGAAAACCTAATTTTACCTACTTGACATATTTCTGTGACTAATCAAGACCCAGTCTGGAGCTGGGGTTTTTTAGGTGTCAGTTTTTTACTGGAATTAGACATATCTAAGAAAGATCCCTGAACTTTTGTTGTGTGAAAACACTCTTAAAAACTCATGCAGCCTTTGCTTGCAGTACCCTAAGAAGACACTATATACCTGAATGTCAGAAAATTGCTCATGCATGTATACACCACAGATATTTATATAGTTCTGAGGTATATCAACTTTAAACTGATTGAATTTCCTCAGTTGTTTTGATGTGTTAACCAACCATTGCTTTTTTCCTTTGCTTTTTTATTTTTTTACATTTAATATTATTTATTATTTTCTAGACATTAACAGCTGCACTTGAAAAAAACCTCAATTTTTTTTGTTGATCAATTATGTGGCTCAAACAGTCGAGGCTCAAAAGGTTTGAACTCTGTAGGGTTTTTAAGAACCAGACATGTAAACACCTATCTATAAATATTTGATTGAAACGAAAAAAATGCCAATGCTTACCAGACTAACTGCCAAATTTGACTACAAAATTTGGCCAGTCTTCTGAAGAATATTATCTTCTGTCAAAGATTCCTAATATTTATCACTAAGAGAGCAAATTTGAGGTTAGAGAACAGATTAGTAGAATGCACATAACATTTTAAAAATAAACACTAAGATAGTCTCTGAGTCTGACTTACCAGTTACTGGCTTGTTTAAAAACTTCCTTCTCTTTTCTTCTGTATGAAAAATGTAGATAACCTTGTAAACACGATCTAGTTAAAAGAATGAAGATGAAGGTCATCATTTATAATGTTGTTAGTAAAATAATTAACATTAAAGCCAGTCATTAAAATCATGCTGTCAAACACTGCGTATATATGCTTACATAACTCTTACATACATGTAGAAATGTATTGTGACCTATTTGGTGGTAAGGGGTACTCTAGAATAGTTAGATTGATCAGTCATAATATTATTGATGATATATGTCAGTTTTATATTTGTTTTTTAAGAAAAATGATGATGTTTGTGATTTATTCAAAAATTTCTAAGAGTCGAAAGTTTAGCAGATGGTTAAATATACATTTCTAAAATAATTTATACGTAGCAATTTCAGGGACTTTCCATTTTTTTTTTCGTACGCCTCTTTATGGCAACATAATATTCTTTGCAGCAAATTTCAAACAAGTAAATTACACTTTTAGCATGGAAATAATAACATTGATGATTCATGCAAGGACTGAAATGCAGCTAATAAATATGTAGTCTGAAGGTTTTTCTGAATATAGTAATCATGCCGATAATCGTACTAGTTTTATAGCTTAACTTTTATTATTTACACAGAACGCCTGTAGATATACACCGAGTTTTTATGGTTAAATAGATTCAAAGTCTCTTTCACTTTGAGTCATAGAAATGGTTAAGTTCAAACAAACATGAAGCCATTCTACTTCACTAAATTTGTACAAAGACCTTCGCATTGAGACTGCTAATTAATGTCACAAAACACTCATTGCTGTTGGATTAAAGTTGATAATACCTGCTTGGGCTTTCCTTACTGATGATAAAAATATCAGTGACTTTATTCCCACCACTACGTAAGTCTATTTAACTATTGTAGCCAACGATTAGTTGCCCATACTACGATGACGAGATAGTTACATTTTTTAACTTAAGGCTTTATTCACTAAATGACCAACTGCCCAATTATACAGATTCCCACTTATCCGGTGCCGACCTCTCCCTAGGCTTGACCTTACTTTTTTCCTGAAAGCAACTGTTGTTCATGTGACCTGAAAATTAATAACTGTTTAGTAAAAATAGTTTAGTAATTTCTATTGCTATTTTATAAAATTAGAGCACAAAATAAGGAAAACACAAATAGTAATGATCTGACATTGTAGCTAAGTTAGTGCAACAACTGTGCAAAGCAGCAACTGAATAGCAATCGGGACCCAATAACAAGTCTAATTTAACCAAGTTGTGTTCTGAGGAGTACATCGCTAGTCTTGAATGAATTGATAAACTGCAACTCTGAATCTTTAGATCAGTAACATATGCACATTCATAGGCAGAGGTCAGTTCTAAATCTATTTGAAGCGTGAAAACCCCAGTGCCTTAAGGCGTTTGTAAAGATTTTTAAAATAGCCCTTCGATAAAGTTTTATTCTACTAATTTTTAAAAATCTTAGGCCTTAGTTTCCAAACAAATTATATTTAACACTATTCAGACAGGTACCATGCATCTTGCTAAAAAATGTTGTTTTCTTCTCATTTCAGAATGGTGTGTAATTACCTAAACTAATTTTCAAATAAAACTTGAAACTTTAATAATACCGTACAATAAATTAAACACAACAATTTATTAACCATAACTGTGTGTTTTGATAATTACCCCTGGACACATAAATAATTTATAGACAACTTGATTGTCACCAAAATAAGCATGCCAGAACTATTAGATTGCTTCGGTTTCAACTGTCTTCATTCATATAAGTTATTATTGTTAAAATATATTTATGACTAATTTACTGTAGGTTGAGTTCTTGTAGGAAGGCCTAACAGAACTCTTGCTGTAACAAAAACATGTTTTTAGAGCTCATGTGTACCACTGTTTGCAGTCGTCATCAAAAGCTTTGCTGGCAGCTATAGTATAAACTGATGGACAAATATATGGTTTTCCATACTCATTAAACACTTATTTGATCTTTTTTTGAAAGATCATCTCAAATTCTTTCAAATATTTCATGTTTTTATGGCAGAGTAAGGCCTATCTAGCTACAGTATAATGGTATCAGATAATTATTATATTTTTAGCAGTCTGAAATTACCTGAGGAAGTTGACCATTACCAAATCACTCAGTTTTCTGTATGCTTCTGGTGCTCGATACAAAAACATTTTGACATATAGGCTAATCATTACTCCGCCTCCTATAATTTTTAATCAGTTATAAGAAACTTTTCATTCTGGTAAAAGCTCTTCATCAGTCTTAAATACGATATTATTTTTTTAAACAAAGTTAGGCTGTTGCTGACAAGTCACATTTGATTGTTGTATTTGTAACAGAAAATGAAAAAACTTTCATAAAAGTTTTTCAAGCTTTAAAAAATAATTCCTATAAATCGAACCACCTGTTACTTCATGTTGGGGAAGTTTTTTTTTAACTTTTTGATGCTTGAAAATCAGTTTTCCATTAAAAACCTTCTTGAGGAATAAACTTGAAGAAACGCTTATTTATTAGTTTGAATTAATAAATATTAGCTTTCTGGCAACATTTAGGCATGAAGAACGTAATTCATCACTTCAAAAAAATGTGGTAACACGAGTTGGCACCTGAGTATGCGTCAACTAGAAACTTCCAGAAGGGAAAGATTTTTCACTCCAGTAAAGGCTATCGATCATGCAGCTGAGGCTTGATCATTTTATACTATTTATCAACAAGATAGTTTATATGTGACAGAAACCTGTCAGGAACCCTCCAGATAAGCTTGATTGTTTTAAGATTTACTTTTTTCCCCATTCCCACACACGTACTTTCACTTTTCGGTGCCAATATAAAATGATTTAACAAGTTTGCAGTATTAACAAGCATGTATGTTCTAGTTGTTTTTTATTTGTGCCAGCATCCATTTGATAAGTTGGCTTTCAGTTTAATAGCTTCAATTTTAGTGTATTTTTAACTCATCACATGACATAGTTAAGATATGCTGGCATCAAATTGTACTTTTGTAACATAAAGGTTTATATTGAATAAATATTAAAATGTTTCCAATAACATTTTTTACAAGTAAAGGTTGGATGAAAATGTGTTACCTCACATATTGCTAGCATATATGTTAGGGATCAGCACACATACTTGTTGCTTATTACATGAAAAGCTAACTTTACCTACATAAAATGACATGGACCAGTTGTTAAAAATTCAAAAGTTACAGCAATTGCTGCAATGAGTTCAATTCTTAAAGTCTTATTACTTAAAAAAGCTAATTTTCTTAAAACATATTAAGTGACATATAATAATTGTTTCTAGAAAACAAACATGAGGAAAACCATAACAATCAGGAGTGCAAGCTTCAAACTAGTTTGCCATGAACTACTTATTTGAGCTGAGTTATAGTGTTTAGTTCAAAATAGTTTTTTAAAAAGTTGATAATGATTCAATAATTCAAAAAAAATTAGCCATCGTACATTCTGCATTTGACAAATTTAATAATTGATAACATGTATTTGTCTTCCAATTGTCCATTTAGTAAGAATATGTAACAGAAATGAATGATGAATAAGGAATTTTAATATTAAAGTGGTTTTTAGTTATCCTAAATAAAAAGAAATTGTTTCAGCTCGATTTGAAGAAATATTATACTTAACTTTGTGACCCGTCATTAGTCAAGTTTGCAGCTTCATGAATTGCAGAATAAATAGACATGTGAATAAATTTATCAACATATTTGGTGGCCTGCCTTGATACAGGATTTAAAATATATCTTACTGGTATGTCATTTGACCAGGAAGTTGTGGCTGCTAAGCTATTATTCTTATTGATTTGCGAATAGTGTTACTAATTCAAGATTTTAACTTATATGTGAATGTTAACAGAATATATGGAGTTTTGATGTTTAAACGAACCAATCAAGTTCTTTTACTTGTTCCACAAGAAAAAAATCACTACAATTCAATCACAGTCACTGTGACCACAATCAGTTACTGCGACTATAATTTAGATTTGTAGTGACTATAATACAGTCACTACGAAATGCTATATAGTCTATAGCTAGTATCAACTATAATTATTCGCTATTTACGTATTATGCAAATAAACCCTTGAAACTTAACATATGACAAAGTAATGCGGTAATTTTTGCGGAGTTTTCAGCGTAACATTTTTCTGAAGAAGTTAGCTTTGCTTCCCTACAAGCGCCTGTTGGAAAATGACAATACAGCACGTTTTAAAAAAGTTGGGCTTTTCTTAAACATTCAGCTCATTTGTATGCAGGATTAAAAGAAACTTTGATAAATAATTTGAAATTCTTTATTTACCTTTAGAGTAGAAATTTAGAAATATTTTTGTTAATTGACTACCGAGGACATGTTTTGTCAATTTATTAGTTATTAAATAAAACTCTCAAAAATTGTGAATAATATATTAGATGCCACAAAAAAGGTTGTAAATGGTCTGTTCTTAGCATATTTACAACCATTTTTGACATTGTGTTGAGTTTATTGTTGTAAATTCAACCAATTTATGACAACTTTTGTAAGCTTCTGTTACAAAAACAACTACATTCATAACTAAATATTATTGTTGCTCATACTATGATGACATTCACCAAGGATTAAAAATTCTATAATTCATTCAAAAAAATTATAAAAACTAGAATTACCGATGTCATTGCAACCCTAAAGATTTATTACCTAAAAAGTAAATTTTGCCTACTTGAAATATTTCTGTGACTGGTCAGGACCCTAGTGGTTGGGGTTCTTTAGGTGTCAGTTTTTCACTGAACTTACACATGTTTAAGAAACATCTCTGAGCCTCTTTTTCAAAAAACTGTCTTGTAAAACGCACACAGCCTTTGCTTGCAGTAACCAGATAAGACATAATACTTACACGCCAAAGAGTTGCTCACGTATGTATGTATTAGAAATATTTATACAGTTCCATATATACTTGGAACTGATTGAAATTTCTCATTTATCTTGATGTGTTAACAAACCGTTACACTTTCTTTTTTGTTTTTTTATTCTTTCATGTTTCATTATTTTTTCTAGACAGTATTTTTGCACTTAAAAAGAATGATGACATTTTTAGTTGATAAAAATGTGGCTCAAAAATGTTGAGACTCAAAAAGCTCAAACTCTGTACGGTTTTTGAAATCCAGACTTGTAAACAGCCATCTAAAAATATTCAATTGAAATCGATTTCCAATTTTAGCTATTCCAAGCTTACTGCTAATTTGGGCAACAAAATTTGGTCATTTTTTTGAAAAATAATATCTCCTTTCAAAGACTCTTAATATTTACCACAGAGAGAACACATTTGAGGTTAGCAAGCAAACTAGTTGAATAAACATGACATTTTAAAAATGAACAATAAGAGAGTCTTTTAGTCTGACATACCAATTACTGGCTTGTTTGAAAATTTCCTTCTCTTTTTCTTATGTAAGAAAAATGTAGGTAAACCTGTAAAAACCATCTAGTTAAAAGAATGAAGATGAAGGTCACTATTAATACTGTTGTTAGTAAAATCATGACCATTAAAGCCAGACATTAATATCATGTTGTCAAACACTACGTATGTATGCTTACACAACTTTTACACAGAGGTGCTTTGTGGTCTATTCGGTGGTAAGGAAAGTTCTAGATTGGTTAGATTGATCAGTCCAAATATTATTGATGATACAAGCCAGTTTTATATTTGTTGTTTGAGCAAAATGATGATTTTCATGATTCATTCGAAAACTTCTTAATGTCAAAAGTTTAGCTGAAAGCTGAATATTTTCTAACCATAATTTATGCATCGCATCTACAGGAACTTCAAAGTTTTCTCTTTTTTGTAAGCACATATATATATGTCAGTTTTATGTTTATTGTTTAAACAAAATGATGATGTTCATGATTCATTTGAAATGTTCTAAGAGTCAAAGGTTTAGCTGAAGGCTAAATATACATTTTCTAAGCATAATTTATGCATCACAACTTCAGGGACTTATAAGTTTTCTTTTTTTCTGCTCCTGTCTGGCAACATATATTCCTTTGCAGCAAATTTGAAGCAAATAAATTACACTTCTAGCATAACAGTAAGAGCATTGATGATCTATGCAAGAACTGAAGTGCAGCTTATGAATAATTAGTCTGAAAGTTTTGTGCCATAAATATGCCGATAATCTTATTAGTTTTATTGATTAACTTTTATTAATTATATAGGACTGCACCAGATATGTACAATGAGTTTTTTATGGTTGAATAGATTTGGAATCTCTTTCACTTTGAATCATAGAAACGGTTAAGTTCAAACAAACATGAAGCCATTCTACTTCACTAATTTTTTGCATAGTTCTTCACATTTAGACTTCTATTTAATGTCACAAAAACGCTCATCGCTGGTAGATTCAGATAAACAATACCTGCTTCAGCTTTCCCTAGTTAAGGTAAAAAATATTAGTGCTTTATTTCACACCACTACGAGAGTCTATTTGAACTATTATTGCCAACGACTGGTGGCTCATACAACGATGACGAGATAGTTACCTTTTTTATCTTATAGCCTTATTCATTAAATGACTAACTTCTCAATTGTACAGATTCCCATTTATCCGGTGCCGACCTTTTCTTAGATTTGATTTTACTCTTTGCTGAAGCAACTGCTCTTCATGTGACCGGAAAAGTTATAACAGTTTAACAGAATCAGTTTTGTAATTTATGTTACTATTTTGTAAATTGGAGGGCAAAAATATGGAAAACACAAAAAATACTCTTCAGATATTAGAGCTGATTTAGTGCAAAAAGTGGGCAAAGCGTGAATTGAATGGCGATTGTGACCCAACAGCGAGTCTCCTTTAACCAAGTTACGTTTTGAGGAGTACATCACTAGTGCTGAATAAATTGATAAAGTGCAACTCTGAATCTTTAAATTGGCAACATGCACAATCATTGACAGAGGTCAGTTCCGAATCCATTTTAAGCAAGAAAAACCAAATGCCTTGGTGAGTTTTTAAAGATTTTAAATATAGCAAATCGGTAAATTTTTTTCCACTACTTTTTGAAAAGCTTGGGCCTTTTTTTCATAAGAAAATAATATTTATTTAAAACTATTCAGACTGGTACCTCGCATCTTGCTAAAAGATGCTGTTATCATCTCATTTCAGAATAGTGTTTAAATAAAACTAATCAAACTTGAAACTTTGATAATACCACACAGTAAGTTAAACTCAACCATTTGTTAACCATAACTAGTATGTGTTTTAATAATTACCACTGGGAGCATACAAAATTTATAGACATTTTTATTGTCACCAGAAAAAGCATCACATAACAATTAGATTGCTGTCGTTTCAACACTCTTCATTCATATAAATTACGTATTATTGTTAAAATATTTTCATGACTAATTTATTGTATGGAGGTTAAGTTATTGTAGGAAGGCTTTAACAGAACTTTTGCTGTAGTAAAACTTATTTTTAGAACTCATGTATAACACTATTTGTAGCCATCATCTAAAGCCTTGCTGGCAGCTATAGTACAAACCGATGGACAGATATACGTTTTTCCATATCCATTAAACGCGCAGTTTATTGTTTTTATCGAAAAATCAGCTCAGATTTAGTTATATTTTACGCATTTATGGCCTTCAGAGTTAGAACTATCTTGCTATGATATTAGTAAATTATTATTATTATGCTTTTTAGCAATCTGAATCTGCTTGAGGAAATTGACCAACATCAAGTCACTCAGTTTTCAGTATGTTTCTGGTGCTTGACACAATAGATTCTATCATTCAGGCTACTTATTTCCTGCCTACTAAAATTTTTAATTAGTTATTAATAACTTCTCATTCTGCTAAAAGCCATTCATCAGTTTTATATATCATATTATTTTATATAGTTATATAGTTTAAATCTATACTTAAATATATCATTATTTTTTTAAAAAATTCGCTGTTGCTCACCAGTCACATTTTATTATTGTATTTGCCACAGTAGGTGAGATAATTTTTATAAAAAATTTTTGAACTTTTCCAAAAAAATTCAAAAATGTGGATCACCTGTTGCTTCATGTTGGAAATGTGTGTGTCAATCTTTTGATGCTAGAAAATTAAGTTATTTGTTAAAATCCTTCTCAAAGAACTAAATTTATGAAATGTGTACTTTTTAATTTGGGTTAAATTTTTTTTAGATTTTTGGCAACATTTAGGCATGAAGAACTCTATTCATCACTTCAAAGAAATGTGGTAACATGAGTTTGCACCTGAGTTAGCAGCAACTGAAAACTTGCAACAGGAATATTTTTTTCTCCAGTAAAGGCTATTAATTATGCAGCCGATGGATGCTCATTTTAGAATATTCATCGCCAAAACGGTTTATATGTGATGCAAGTCTTTTATGAACCCTTCAGATAGGCTGGATTGTTTTAAGCTTTATTTTTCTTCCCCATTATTGCACACCAATTATTACTTTTTTTGCCAAAAATAGACTGAGAAAAATAGAATTCAAAAAAGAACATTAATATTTTTAGTTGATGAGTGTTTGGCTCAAAAATGTCGAGACTCAAAAGGCTCAAACTCTGTATTGTTTTTGAAAACCAGACTTGTAAACAGGCATCTAAAAACTTTTAATTGAGTACAAAAGAAAATGCCAGCTATTCCATGCTCAATGCTAACTTTGATTATGTAATTTGGTCAGTTTTCGAGGAATGATAGCTCCTGTCAAAGTGTCCTAATGTTTACCACAGCGAGAGCACATTTGAGGTTAGAAAAGCAAATTAGTTGAACGCACATAACATTTTAAAAATGAACAATAAGACAGTCGCCAACTCTGACTGACCAATTACTGGCTTGTTTGAAAACTTCCTTCTCTTTTCTTATGTAAGAAAATAGTAGGTAAACCTGTAAATACCATCAGGTTAAAAGAATGAAGATAAAGGTTACTATTTATAACTTTGTTAGTAAAATAATGACCATTAAAATCAGACATTAATATCATGGTGTCAAACACTACGTATGTATGCTTACATAACTCTTACACAGAAATGCTTTATGGTCTATTCGGTGGTAAGGAAAATTCTGGAATTGTTAGATTGATCATCCATACTATTATTGATGATACAAGCTATTTTATGTTTGTTGTTTGAGCAAAATGATGATGTTTATGATTTATTTGAAAACTTCAAAGAGTCAAAGATTTAACTGAAGGCTAAATATATATTTTCTAAACATAATTTATGCATCACACTTTGAGGGACTTATAAGTTTTCTTTTTTTCTGCTCCTGTCTGGCAACATATATTTCTCTGCAGGAAATTTGAAGCAAATTAATTACACTTTTAGCATGAAAATAATAACAATAATGATCTATGCAAGAACTGAAGTGCAGCTTATGAATATTTGGTCTGAATGTTTTGTATAGTAAATATGTCGATAATCTTATTAGTTTTATTGCTTAGCTTTAATTAATTATATAGAACTGCACCAGATATGTACAATGGGTTTTTATGGTTGAATAGATTCAAAGTCTCTTTCACTTTGAATCATAAAAACGGTCAAGTTTGAAAAAACCTGAAGCCATTCTACTTCACTAAATTTGTACAAAGATCTTCGCATTGAGATTGCTATTTAATGTCACAAAACACTCATAGCTGTGTAAATCATGAATTGAAAGCTGATTGTGACCCAAAAGCGAGACTACTTTTACAAACTCTGTTTTTAGGAGTACATTGCTAGTCTTGATAAGATTGATAAAGTGCAGCTCTGACTCAATGGGGTAGTAATCTGAAAATTCATAGGCACAGGTCAGTTCCAAATCCATTTAAAGCATAGAAACTTGGTGCTTTGAGGAGTTTGAAACGACTTTAAGTATTGCCCTTTAGTAAAGTTTTTTTAAAGCTCGGCCTTTTGTTAACCATAAATATGTCTTTTGATAATGACCGCTGAGTGCATCAAGAATTTACAGACTTCTTGATTGTCACCAGAATAAACATCACATAACTATTAGGTTGTTGCCAATGCTGCAGCAACATTGTCTTTTTGCAACTGACTTTATTCATATAATTTAAAAAAATTTATCTTAAATTTTAAATTAATCGATGTTTTATTATTGTTAAAATATCTTTATGACTAATTTATTGTAGATTAATTTATTGTAAGAAGGCTTTAACAGATCTCTTGCAGGAACAAAAAACATGTTTTGGAGCTCTTGTGTACAATTATTATTGGTCACTAGCAAAAAGCATTGCTGGCAACGAAAGTATAAACTGATGAAAAAATATATAGTTTTCCATACTCCATAAACACTTATTTGATTGTTTTCTAAAAGACCATCTAAAGTACAATTACATTTCATGTGTATAGGACATACAAAAGAAGACATATTTAGCTATGATGGTATCAGCTAATTATTATGTTTTATGGTCTGATTTTATCTGAGGAATTGACCATCATCAAAAAGCATTTGGTTCAAGGTATGTTTTCAGTGTTAGATACAGTACATATTATATTTATTTGTTAATATACAATGCACACAAAATATTCTAACTTCTACTTACTTCCAGCCTCCTATAATCTTTAATCAGTTATAAAAAACGCCTCATTCTGGTAAAAGCTCTTCCTCAATCTTAAATACGATATTATTTATTTAAACAAAGTTAGGCTGTTGCTGACAAATTACATTTTATTATTGTAATTGCTAGATGAGATGAGAAATTTTTTATGAAAGATTTTCAAGCTTTCAAAAAATAACTCAATAAATTGCACCACCTGTTACTTCATGTTTTTTGGGGAAGTTTTTTTAACTTTTTGGTGCTGAAAAATCTGTTTTCCATTAAAAACTTTACTAAGGAGATAAATTGAAAAATTGTTTGTTATTCGTTTGAGTTACGGAATATTTGCTTTTTGGCAACATTTAGGTATGAAGACTGTATTTCATCACTTTCATAGAAACGTGAGTTGGCGCCTGAGTTAGCGTCAACTGAAAGCGTCCAAAAGAGAAAGATTTTTTTCTTCAGTAAAGACTATGAATCATGAGGCTTATGGAAGCTCATTTTAGAATATTTATCACCAAGATGGTTTATATTTGATAGAAGCCTTACAGGAACCTTCTAGATAGGCTTGACTGTTTTAAGATTTACTTTTTTCCTCATTCCCACACACTAAATCTTACTTTTCAGTTCCAATAATAAATTAACTTATCACATTTGCAGCAATAACAAGCACATATACCATTGTTGTTTCTCAATTTTGCCAGCATCCTGCTAGTAAGTTATTTTTTAGAGAAATAGTTTTAATTTTAGTGCATTTTTAACTCATCACATGGCAGAGTTGAGCTATGCTTGCATCAACTTGGATCTTTGTAACATGGAAGTTTTATATTGAATAAAGATTGAATGATATCTATTAATATTTTTATACAAGTAAATATTTGATGGCAACGTATTAGCTCACATGTTGCTAGCATAAATTTTAGCGGTTAGCTCACATAATGCTTAAAAACCGAATTTGGTACAATTTAATTGGAGCTCCTGCATATGCATCAAATAATATGCGGAAAACTCATTCACTAAAGCACTGTTGACACAATTAAAAATTTACTACAATCAAATTCACCAAACGACTATCATAATCTCAGTAATTTTCTTAAATCAGGTTCACCATAGAATTGGTCGAGTACCTGCTAATTTACGGTAATGATGTTCACTAAAAAACTATGCAGTATTTACAAGTGTACTGTAGATATATATGCTATCTCCAAAACACTGCAGATGTTTACTAAGATACAGCAAATAGTAGATAATTTCCTGTCATTGTTACCTTCAAGTGCCAGCACTGAAATCATTTTTTTTATAGCAAAAAAATTACGCAAGTATCAGACTCTCAATGGATTCTCTATTGGTTAATTGTTTATAAACTGCTATTATTAGGGATCAAAACAATATTATTTTATCTTTAGATTTGCCACTAGATAATTTCATACCCATATGTCTGATGTTTTAATTAGAAAACTAAAGGGTTTATCTTGTTTAAAGTTAGTGGCAGCTGTGGATGTTGTTATTAATATTTGTTACAGATCAGAGCTCATCATATGATGCTGTTGAGTCAAAAATGTATACACAATATGTATACACTTTGCATTACAGAACACTCCAACTGTTTTAGTTTGATTTTAAGAAATCTAATATTCAATTTAATAACCCGCCATTAGTCAAGTTCTAAGTTTCATAAATTGTATAGTACATACACATATGAATAAATTAGTGAACATATTTGTAAGCCTGCTTTGACATGCGGTTTAAAATATATCTTACTGGTTTGTCATTTGATCGGCGAGTTATGGTTGCTAAGCTATTAATCTGGCTTATTGGTGAATAGTATTACCAATTCGTGATTGCGACTTATGTAACGATTTCAACAGAATATATTGAGTTTTGATGTGTAAACAAACTAACTGAGTTTGTCTACTTGCTCCGCAAGGTAACAAGCCACTCAACTGCAAGGCAGTGAATATATTTTCCCTATTATGTGACAATATGACCACAACTTCATACAATGAACAGCGTAAAATGAAACCTCCAGGTACTCTGTTCATCGTCACTTTTTGAATGTCTTATAAAAAATTTTCCTCGCTTGATTACATCTTTTGGCAGCATGATTGAATTGCTAACTGTATATTTAGGCTATGATGTACCGTTGAGCATTTATTGTTTGCAAGATAAGCAGACTTTTTTTCCCTAACCACTAACACTACTGCCTACTGCCATATAGAAATGCTATATAATCTATTGCTAGTATCAACAATATTTGCTATTTACATATTATGCAAATAAACCCTTGAAATGTGGTACATGACAAATTTTTTTTCTGAAGCAGTTAACTTTGCCCCATATAAGCGCTCGTTTGAAAATGGCAATACTAAACACTGGAAGCAAAGATCACATTTTTGTTAAACAATGTTAAAAAACTTAGATAAATAACAACAATTGCGGACTTGAATCAAATGTAGGATTTTTAATTTATGTTCCGTTAATGGACTGCCAAAGGCATGTTTTGTAGTTTTTTTGGTTTTCAAATAATACTTCTCAAAATTTGTGAATAGGATATTGGATGCTTCAAAGTTTGTAGTAAGTTTGTTGATCGTAATCGTTGATCTATGATGACATTCACCAAGGATTAAAACTCCATTTTTCATTTCAAAGAAATATTAAAACTAAAATTACCAACACATTTGCACCCCCAAAGGTTTATTACCAGAAAAGCCGATTTTACCTACATGAGATGACAATGAACCGTTGTTAAACTACTACATTTACTTCAATCAGTTCAATTCTCAAGGTCCAATTGACTAAAAAACCTACTTTTAATAATATTAAATAACATATGCTAGTTGTGTCTAAGAAAATTAACATGAGGAAAACCATAACAATCAGGAGTACAAGCTTCAAACTAGTTTGTCATGAAATACTTATTTGAGCTGAGTTATAGTTTTCAGTTAAAAATATTTTTTAAAATATTCATTAATAATCGAAGAATTCAAATAAAATTAGCCATAATAAATTCTGCAATTGACAAATTTAATAATTTATAACATGTAGTAGTCTCTTAATTGTCCATTTAGTAAGAATATGTGACAGAAATAAATGATGAATAAGGGATTTTAATATTAAAGTGGTTCTTTGTTATCATAAATGAAAAGAACAGCAGACCACAGGTTTACAATTAATAATCAGAGTATCTTTTGTCTTTATAAATGGTGGAACAATTTAAGATTCACTATAGAATATATATTTAAAGCAAATTTACTTTTAAGTCTCAATTGATGTACTGAGTAATTGCAGCTGTGAGTACATTTTTATTTCAGCTCATCTATAGATAGATAAAATATGTTATGTAGTGCTGACTTACTGACCATGAAATAAAAAACAACACACAACAAGGTGCTAGAAAAGAGTAACTGTAATCAATACATCTGAAAGTCATGAAACCAACAAGCATAGTGAACTTCGCTAAATCGTATTTGGCTTAGATAAAAGACTGTGTCAAGATCATAGATAAAATCAATGGGTGGTTAAAATTTTTTGTATTTTATTATTAATTAGCCAAGAACTTAGCCAATAAGAACATATTTTTTCCATTAAATATTCAAAGGAGGAACTTTAGGAGACAGAAATAAATTCATAAATCACATAGCCTTGCCAAAAAAATGGGTATGCCATTTTATCATACCAAAACGTGCAGTGAGGTAATTTAAAGAAATTCATACGATTATATGATCTTGATTGCACCTGGTCTTCTGTTAATTTAAAGACTGCAGCAGAGTTAAGAGCTTTTAGATAATACCATAATTTGCATATTCACTGCATGTCATGGAAAACAACGCTTAAAAATTTTATTGTTAGGAAATTATTCGGTATGCATAATTGTAATGCTTACAACATTAAAAAATCTATATTTGAAACATGCAATCAAAAGATTAATTCTCTTTTCTTCAAAGTTAATAGAAAATCTTCGACTTTACACCTGCTAATATTAAAATACCTTCATTTATAAAAGTGTATTACATTAGCAGTAACTTTGTAAAGCAAAACTTGCGAACTGATCCACTTTTATACCATAAGTAAGTTCTAAACCCTGTCAAAATTTTTACATTGCCTTTGCAGCCCAACCTGCAGCAAAAAAGCAATGATATTGTCTTGTTCTACTTTACAAATATACTTTGTTATCAACGTTTTTTAGCTACAACATGTATGCGGTTTTATCAACAGTTTAAATTTGTTACAAAAATTAAGTGTTCCTTCAGCATGTGTATGGCTAGAAATTAATTCAATCATAAAATACATGCAGTGTGAAATAAAAATAGTAACTTGGAAACACTTCTTAAAGACAATATGTTGCACTAGTCCCACGAGCAAACGAGCGGAGCGAAGTGTGGGAGTTTTTATGATAAATGCATGGGCACACAACTTACAAAAATTATTCATCAACAATGAGACGAACCCTTGGCTAGAAATTTCATCAACAAATTTAAGCATCGGAATGTAAAGTCGTTAAAGTATAATAACGAGACAAAACCCATTTAAACCTATTTGAATATATTACCAAGTCTTTGTAAACCGTCGGTATTATCTTTAAACTTACCCATCTGATCGGATTATACACAAATAGACAGATTAATTTGAACGAAAATTGCCACAAAAAGCTTGAAAAGCTCGGTTTAATAAAAGTTTAGACCGAAAATTGAAACGCCAATAAAGCCGTGCGACAGATAGTAGAACTATTTAGCAGTGCGCATTTCACGAGGAAACCGTGCTCATTTCATCAGTCTATGGCATTTTTCACTTGTAATCGAATTTATTCAAAGGTTTCCGTAATAAACGTAGACCGTTTGAGGCATAGACCGATTTACAGGTACGAAATTGTGATACACAGTTTATCAGCCTGTGTTTTTTGTCCAATCACCGAAGGTTTCATTATTTGAAACGTTAGCCGAAATTCTTTACAACTTATGTACAAGCTAGGGCCGAACTACAACGCCCCTTCATGACGAAAACATTTTTTATTTTGCTACAGTTTTATACGCGTGAATGCTCCTACTGCTTTCTGTTAAAGATCGCTTATCAAAACCATTCTACATTCAACACAACAAACTTTCAAACTGTGTATAGCTTGCCATTTTACTTCTAATTTTGCATTTCAGAGTTATAATAAACATATTTCTTTATTGTTGTTGAATTACATACATTGCAGTAAATTAGGCCTACAGCTTTATAACACTTTTGTAACAGCTTTTATTTTGCTGCAGTTTGCAGAAATCTTCGAGACGCGTGAACGCTCATAGGTTTTCTATTATTGCTGTATTACTATATTAACAATATTGTTTATTTTAATAATATCAGTGCATTCTACTTATAATATTGGCCAACATTGCATTTCTCCTATTGCAAGGGAGAGACATAAAAGTGTAATATTTTCCTTTCATTGTTGTTGTTTGTCATGACGAAATACTTTTTAAATAAATTTTCTAAAAACCTATATAAATACCACAACTTCTTGATATTGCTACCTATGACGTTTTGAATTGTAAACAAAATTGTGTATTGGTTTTCTATTATTACTATATTAATAAAATTGATTATTCTAAGAATATCAGTGCATTTAACTTCTAATATTGGCCAATATTGCATTTCTCCTATTGTGGGGGGAAAATATAAACATCTTTTCCATTCATTATTGCTTATTGTTGTATATAATAACACCCACACCCAGTACATTACAGCTACCATTGCAGTTATCCTATTGCACTGCAGGGCCATTTGACTGCTAATATTGCATTTCTCAACCATCAGTACCCTTTATTTTTTTTCCAATATCTCTGGCCATCTCTTTGGTCGTGGGCTGTATGACAGTGGAATTTCTAGTTATTATTAATGATGGTAGACCAGTATTTTATGACTAACATTACTGGAAACACTGCCTGTTGCATTACGTAGCAAGACAAACTTTTTTAACTATAATAACACAAGAGTAACATCGGTTCTGCCTGTTATAAAAAGTGGAAGGCCAGTCCATCCACCGACGATAAAATGAGATTGTTCGCCACCAATCCAAATAAATCATCTGTACAACAGAGTAGATTTTTAAACTATGCAACAAAATACTACAATTTCTTGTCAAAGAAAGAAATAGCTTTAAAAAGAGCAAGATTTTCACCAACAATAACTGAAGAAATATGAGCTAAAATACTATTATTTACTATAATAAGTGCAGTGAATGTTTGTCTGTCTGTCCAAAGCTATGCTTAGAAGATTAGGAAAAAAGACTGCCTCGCAGAGGAAGCAAACCTCCAGAGTCAGATTCAGAAGTGATTGCACTACCGCTACACCACTTCATCACTTTACCACTTCAGTAATTTATTATAAACATACTGATTACTCATGACAATCTCTCACAGTTCAAGAGACAGTCAATGGTACTCGTCTATAATAACAACAACAAGAACCAGGAATAAAAAGCCAAAGTAGGATAGCTACTACTTAAACAGTATCTAAGATTTCCTATAAAACTCTGCAGAGGCCTAAAATAAGCTTTGCAAACTTATTTTCAATCAAGCTCATTTTTCAATGGGTTTGGCTAGTTTGGTATCATACTTCACTAATTGGAGTTATTATTTTAATCAGCCTGTGTATTTTACACATTTACTCATTTTAACAAAATAACTTACTCAATGTAGTGAAAAAAACTGCCAAAATGATCCTGCCAAACTCACACTACATGCAACTTTAAAGCTTAATATTAAACCACAATAAAACAAGCACACTTGATGATTGTTACACTTTTCTCTAGAACCCTTTTAGTGATTCAGCTTTCTTCATCAATCTATAAGCACAATAAAAAGTGCTTGTAGGTTTCATATTGGAGGTTAGTCAAATTTCTGACATGACTGGCACAAGCTCAACTGCATTAATGACTTTTGCATTTCTGATGGATTTGAATCCTTGTTAACATTGTTGTTTAGAGAATTTGGCTACACCCATTATTTATTAAGCACCCTGTGAGCCAGTAGTTGACACGGCTCATTAATATACCATCACGCCATCACCAACATGAAATGTCTGCATGATTTTATCTATTTTGTTTGCCTAAATAAGCAACTTGCCATTTTCAAACATTATTGTACTGATACAATCTCAAGGTTTTTGCAGCTTAGTTTTGTGTTAACCAGCAAAAGGTAGTGGCTATTATTTTTCTGAAATATGTGTAAGCGCATTCTCTTTTCCGTGAAACAGCATTATTAGTGTCAAGTAATAGCTCTATTAATAATTTGTTAACTTGTCTATTTTTTGGTTCTAATAAATGCTTACCATTACATTGGAACACTGGTGAATACTAATTAATGTAGCAAAGGTGTCGCCATCTCAACCAATTTCCCTACATAGAAATAACAGTAGAAACATTATCATTCAGCTTATCCTTCAAAGTATCCACATGCATGATTAGGAATAAATTTTGCGGTAAATCCTCTTGGGAACAAAAATAGGCTGTTGCCACTTTTCATGTTCCCTTTCTTGTTTTATCAGCATTCAACTTCTTAATCGGAATATATTATATAATATATCTAAATATATGGACTTGTTAGGTTTAGTGCTTAAGCTCTAAACGGCTTTTACTGCATAAAATTGGCTGTGACAAAGTAAAAATGAGGCAGGAATTGGGGCTTTTTATTGTATGAAAAAACTAGTTGTCTGATCATTACTAAGATCTCTAAGATATAATTTTCTGGTACTTTTAAAATAATTTAGCTAACTCATTGAAAATTGTAATTTTCCTAACATGTTTAATGTTACTTTCTTGCCATGAATGAATAACAAAGTATTTCTTGATGATCACAATATATGATTGCAAAGTAAGCTTTCTGCTTCATATTCATGAATCACAAAATAATACTTCTCAGCTAAACTTTCTTTTACCCAAATATTTATTTTATTATATTTAGCCATTTTATCAATAAAATTTAGGAAGTGAATGCTCCATTTCATCTATGTGTTTCATAACTAGTTTTTATGAATAAAGAGATTAAGTGAATTAAAATGACATGAGTGTTAACTTAGAGGTGTTGAGATTTAGTTATTCGTACGCGAATAGACAAAGATTTTAGTGAAGGATTAAATACGACGGAATCAACCAATGTTATTGCCGAACAATAATATTATGTTGTCCCTTATCAGTCATATCAATAACAAATAACTACTTTGCAACAAGTATGCAAGTTACATGTTACATGTTAGTAAGCATGCTACTTAACAAAAAGTAGCAATACAACCATGAAATTGGTTCAAACAAGTTATCTTCCTTAAATATTTCTTATTTTTAGTTACGCCACTTTGGTGCATGCAAGAATAGTAAGGCCTTTAGCATTATTAAGCTTAATATCTAAGCACTAGTAAAAGTGCACAGAAAATGTTCTCAAATTTACGATACCAATTTTAAATTGATTTGACTAGCTAAAGGGACAATATCATACACACAAATACAATTAAGTTTGTCTTTTCCTAAAGCGTGAAATTTGCAATCATGAGATCTTTCAAGATCTTCTTTCACAAGGAACCTCAACGAACACACTAGTCAGTTTTTTTCTGGGAAGGGAAATTTTCCCTATTTTTAGTAATGCCAGTTTTAGTGTATTTCAATTAGGAATGCTATAAAGTTTTTATTGACGTGTCAGTTGAATCACTAATGTGTTTATTTAAACATAAATGGTGGCATGATAGCTAGTAAATACTTAAAAGCCTTTGCATGGTTCAGCTCAATTACCTAAAAGAGTATCCGCCCATTTCTTATTTTGGCAAATCTAAATCTTTTGCCAACAAAATCTTTAATGAGACACTTAATAAGACAAGCTGAGTCAGTCAACACTTGAAGTTTGACAGTCATTTGTCTGGAAAAAAATACTTTAAGTTAAAGTTCTAAACTATTCTAATGAATATGTTCAAGTTACATGTAGTTTACAATCTTGACAAAATCACTGAAGGTTTGTGATCCGCAAATATCTACCTTTGAATTGCAAACAAAAAGCTCTCAAATTTAAACTCAATTCTGTTTATCACACCAATTATTTATATTTTAGGCTACAATAAGAGGCAATTTCACTATAGATTAAAATCTATTGATTTTAGATAGTTATTTTATGTATAAATTTTTCTATAAAAAAAATTCTGCGCCTTTTATAAGCGGTAGCTGGTGGAAAAGGATCAATATAAATGCCAACCTGATTATTAACAAATAAATTATTTTGACACATTCTGATCAGTTACTATTTCAACGCTGTAACAAACAAGCTGATGCGGAGCCATCTATTCCTATTTTACGTTTCAAATTAGGTATGCCATTATGGCATACCTAATTTGCCCTAGCATGCCCCGCATCGGCTCTATCTTCCCTAAAAATTTCTATTAGAGATATGCACTCAGAATATAACTCAAAGCACCAAGACCGGCCCATCCATTATTCGACATATCAGAGGCACACGCAAGCTCTTTACATCAGCTTTAGCAAACTGGGAGAGGAGCAGTGCGAGCAGTGTGCTGAACTAGACAATATGCCACACGAGAATGAAAATGATCTCTGTGTTGACTCTTGTACCACATGGCGCAAGAAGGAGGATCATCTTGCTAGTGCTCGGGAAGCGAAACATAAATACAAAAATGTTGGCTGCACAGTAGAATCTACAAAAATGGTTCGATTGATTGAATTGCAGAAAGTTATAATGCTTCCTCGGGTGCCGGGATTTAAGTCAGCATGTTTCACTAGACGCTTAGTCACCTTCCATCATACTTTTGCACCGATTGGCAAATACACCACGACTATGAAGCCCATCTCTGTGGTGTGGCACGAGGCTATATCCGGACGAAAGTGCGAGGATATCGCATCCGCTGTAATATCCGCTGTGCACCAAGACCGTGATCAGCAAGAACTGATCAACTTCATGGACAACTGCTGCGACCAAAATAAAAACTACATGCTGTTCACGTAATCGATAAAGCTGGTGAACAGTCAAAATATTTCTGCACAGACAATAACTCTAAAATATTTAAAAGCTGGCCATACATTTACGTCTGCTGACAGTTGCCGCGCTCGGGTAAAACGCCAAATGAAAAAAATGGTTAATGTTTGCGACATGGATGATTTTGTAAAATGCGTGGAAGCCGCTGGGTGCAAAGTCATTAGAATGGCAGCTACTGATTTCAAAAATCACCAAGGACATCAAAGCACTGTCAAACTCTGGCAGCAAAACCGCCCCATGGTAACTGAGATTCGACAACTACAGATTCGCCGAGGTAGCAAAATTTTGTACTACAAGAAGCTGCATACAGACAACGAATGGTCTGACTTTGATCACCTGAAGTCAAAGTACAATATAGCAACCACTATAGACAACAACCTGACTCCTAGAGATCTCACAGTCTAAAAAGAATGACATCATAACTAATCTCTGTAAATATATGCCGACCTCTTGCTGAACTTTATGGACAACCATCCTCACGAGCGATGCCGCGGATTTAATTGATAATCTCGATTAATTTTGCCTGAACATGATGTTGAACTGTAATATTTCTTTAACTATATATTTTGTCCGTGTGTATCACACTTACTCTATTTTTCTTCTTTTATTGTAATCTTAATTGGTGGAAGGATATTAAAACTTATTAAAATTTAATACATAGCTCTCTTAACAGCTTTCCAGAAACAGAAATTTCATATAATCTAGCTTTGATAAACAGCAAAGTTTGATGTTTTATCAGCCATAGCAATGACAGTAGCTTCTTCTACATGTACATTACCTTGCACAAAGCTCTGCTAACTGTCTTCAAAATTGGCAGGCACAACCTATTACCAGCTGATAATGCCTTTTGCCAGAGTATTATCTAACAATGGTGTGGGAATATTAGCAGGTATAACAACTCACAATGGATTAGCAGACAAGGCAATGAGATTAAGCCGGTCAAATTTTGTCCAAGTAATTTTCAGCTAGCTAGAGGTAGAATATTTAGCAATAAGCAAAAAAATTATAATCAATGTTAGCAGGCGGTGAAAATAGAGAAAAATTGATGCGATAATAGGTTTTGCTAAATTAGGGCAGCAAAGATAGCCGCAGGGCTATCTATGCTGCCTAGGGCATGCATATACATGTAGCTATGCTATCTAGGGCAATTATTGGATTAAGTTTAGCTTAATCAGTTGATAAATCAGTCAGTTTTTGTTATCACACTTGATTTCTGTGTAATTCTGGGCATTTTCTTATACTGGAAGGTTGTAGTCAAACAGTTACTACATATGTTCTGCTCAAGCTAATAACAAAGTAATTACCTTCTTTTATATCTTAGACAATAAATATTACAGGATATAAAAACCTTTGGGGTTGGACAGATCTTGCTATCACATTTATATTCATGTAAATAAACAATCACGAGACAAACTTTCCTTACAACTGGCTGGCCGTCACCAACTCTCTAAATAAATGTGATCATTTTATATTAGTCTATTTAACTACTGGTCAATTATATTTGTGGACCTCCTCACCAAGAAAAACAAAAAACTGAACCGTACGCCTCATTTGGCCATAACTTTTTGATAATGTAATGTCTAGCATCTGAAAAGTCCGGTAGTGCAAGTTAATCTAGAAATGTTCTTGGTATGTTGCGAGCAGTTAAATTTTAATCTACAATTTCATGAATTATGTTTACTGGTACCATTAATTTTTCAACTGCAAGAAAAATGAAAGATGATGAGAGGGATGAAGTAAAACCAGGAACATCAGTGTAGTCAGTTTCAATATGACTTATAAGTTTTTTTGACATAGTACTTTTAAATAAAATTCTGTGACAGTATAATCCCACGACCAAACAGAGCGAAGCGATTGGTTGGGAGATTTATGATAAATGCACATGTGCACACAACTCCCAAAAACTATTCATCAACAATGAAACGAACCTTGTATCAAAATTTCATCAACAAAATTAACCATCGTTTTGTAGAGTCGTTAAAGCATAATAATAATACAAAACACATACAAACCTATTTAAATATGTTACCAAGTTTTTGTAAACCATCGGCATTATTTTAAAACTTACCCATCTGATTGTATTATACACAAATAGACAGATTTATTTGGACGAAAATCATTATTAAAACTTGCTAAGCCTCACTTTTATCAAGTTAAGACCCAAAATTGAAACGCCGAGCAACAGGGAATAGAACGATTAAGTCGTGCGCATTTTACGAAAAAAAACGTGCACATTGCACCAGTCTATAGCATTGTCGAATTGCCTAAGGTTTCTGTAATTAATGTAGGAGTACTGAAATCGTTTCATTTTTGCCGATTTCAAAGTATCTGACATTTGAGTACTTGGGTATTCTAACTGATGTTCAAAGCAGTGTAAGTAAAGGAAATGACAATGATATTTTTTTCTAACGATTTTTATGAGATTACGATATTTAATTATAAGTTTGGATATTCTTCTTGATATTGTTAGCTATGACGTTTTGAAATTAAAAAAAATCGTGCATTGGTTTTTTATTATTACTGTATTACTATTACTAAGTTTGGATATTCTTTTTGATACTTCTTGATACTGTTAGCTATGACAAATTGAAATGTAAACAAAATTGTTCATTGGTTTTCTATTCTTCCTGTATTACTATATTAATATTGGTTATTCTAATAATATCAGTGCATTTTACTTCTAATATTGGCCAATATTGCATTTTTTTACTATTGCAGGGGAAGAAATATAAACATATAATCTTTTCCTTTCATTATTGCTGTTTGTTGTATATAATAACACCCACACCCAGTACATTACAGCTACCATTGCAGTTATCCTATTGCACTGCAGTGCCATTTGACTGCTAATATTGCATTTCTCAACCATCAGTACCATTTGTTTTTTCCAATATCACTTTGGTCGTGGGCTGTATGACAGTGGAATTTCTAATTATATTATGAGTTGCGTATAATGTGTGAAATGTTGTTTACATCTTTGATGTAGAAAATTAAAGTTGAAATGGTGATTTAGAAATATTTAGTTTAGTTCAGATTGGCTCCTATTTTAGCTTAAAATCATGAATATTAATGTGATAAATGAGATTGAGTTTAATTTTTTGAGCCTTCTGTTTGTAATCCACCTGTAAATATTTAAGGATCACAAACTTTTAAAAAAATGGTCAAGATTGTAAACTTATTTGAACATAGTTATTAGAATAGTTCAAAAAGTTCAACTTGTTTGTAGTTTTTCCAGACATGTGACATTCAACTTGCAAAAGCTGACTGACTCAGTTTGGCTTATTAAATGAGTTGTAAAACATGTTCTGGTAAAAACTTAATAACTTGCCAAAAATAAGAAGAGGGGTGGATAGTTTTTAGGTAATTAAGCTGAACTAAAGGAATTTAGGTATCTACAAATTATCATGCCATCATTTATGTTTGAAGTAGACACATTAGCAACTCAACTGGCACGTCAATAGATACTTTATCGCATTCCTAATTGAAATACACCAAAACTATCGTTACTAAAAATAGGGAAAGTTTCCCTTCCCAAAAGAAATTAATTAGCATATTTTCCTAGTTTCCTTTTAACAAAGACCTTGAAAGGTATAGAAAGGTATCAACGTATAGAGTGATTAAGAAATCCATACTAATTATCTAATATAATCACTTTCTGGTAAAAATCATCATCATGAAAAAATAGTAACAAAACATTACGGTAACCTTAGTAATATAGTCATCTGCAAAAAAACCTTTGTGCATCTTGTGGTTATGATCTTCAGTACATCACTCGCCTCTACGACTATAGTCGATAGAGTTGTGGGCGCGGGTCGGCGTATGTGGTCGTGGTGAAAGGCTCTGCGTATACGACTGATATCGTTGACAATACAACCCGCTTATAATACTGCTGTGCATTCTTCACTTGCACGTCTATATTAGTCGATAGATTGGTGGGCATGTCAATCCAAGCTACCCGTAGATTTTTTGTTAGGTGCTCTGTTTTATTTGGACACCACACTTTTTCCGGATATATAATTTATTATTCTTTCGTTAGACATTTCTTCAGCGCTAATAACTTGAACATAACGCTAGATAACTAAACTACTAAGCACCATAGATTTTGGCTTATTGAGACGCTAAAAGAACTTGGGCAGTTTGATCGTGTCATGAGAAACAGAATGAGAAAATGTCCAAACTGTGCTGTACCATTGGTTATATTTGTTACATTTATAGTATTTTTTTATCGTGTTAACTTTTATAGTATTGACAGTTTTGTTCGAAGATTTCTCCATAAAATTAGCCTCAAATAACAAAGTAGTTATAATTTTTTGTTTGTGAATTTCTAACATAAAAACGTACATCTTTGTGTAAGTTTTGTTAAGTACCGCGCGAGCCAGAAAACAGGTAATTACTTATGTTGATGACATCATAGCCAATTAGGATTCAGCTTTTTGTGATGACACAACTAATTAAAATAGCATCATTGACTCTGATGATGGTGAACGTAATAGTTTTGTGAGGGTAAGGAACATTTTAGAGGATCGTTTTAGCTTCGAAGTGATTGTAGCTTCACATAGCTTTAGCAATGCACCAAACGTGGATACATTGAATTTTTTGCATAGTACTATTGGTTAACATTTTAGCAAAATAAAATATATAACAAAATTGTTCTAGATAAATTTGAAGTTGAAGAAAGAATTGTATACATATCATAAAACAAAATCATAAATTTTCGGTAAAAGGCTGGCAGGAGGCCGATAGCTAAATTTGTACATGGGCAGCAGTTAAAGGGTAGCTCACAGCAAACACAATTTGGAAAGTTTAAGGTCGTGAAAACTATCTAGCAACCTCATTAGTCTTACACACAGCCAAGTTTTCAAACCCTGTTGATTAAAAGCCATCCAAACGAAATTCAGTCGAAATGCATTTCTGAAATTACACACCTTATAAAGACTCAGCATAGGTACCCGTAAGTATAGCAAAATAAAGGGAATTTATTGGGTGCGGGCTGAATTAACCCCATCCATAGACTGATTTAGCTAGGTGGCTGTACCATTGAATATTGATTCAGGACATATGTGTTTAATATCTTTGCTGAAGGTCATGTGTAGTTGAAAATTCATAATCACTACCTACTATGGCTGTACTGGTAATCTAAAATTCTGAACTTAGCCATACCTTAACTTTACAACGAAAGTGGTCCGGGTGACTCAAGTGTTGATTTCTTTGCCTAGACGGTACGTCAGTTGGTACATATTTAATATTACAACTTTTCGACTTCATCTTGAGACTGGAGACCAGGTTCCTAGGCTAGGCATGTACCATATGAAGTGACGCTCAGTTTATTCAAAGAAAACAAAAGTTATTATCATTAATCACCAGTGAACCACGCGCAAAAATCTAATACTTGTACATGGCTTGAAGCAATGAAGTCTCTATACTATATGTCTTTTCATTTCATTGTTTGTTTTATTAAAATATCTAACGGCTCATTTTATATGCGGGAAACGGTCAAACTGTTGGGTCGTCTTCTTTTTTTTACTTATATTACCGGTATCACGCTACCACCACCTCATATTTTATTGTCTGATGTTCTTTTGTCTGCATTTCAGCTTGTAGCATTATGGAACTTGTGTTACCGTTTGCGGTAACACAAGGAAATATATCTAAAAATAAATGTAATGCATGTGGTAAGTTTGTCTATATGATTTTTAAACAGTGAACCCGCTGCCCTTTTAATTCTGCAATATTTATAATAATTTGTTATGATTCACAGGCAAAACTCCAGGTCACATCAAAATAAAAGTAAGCTGTCCTTAAATTTTTCTCTTTGCATTTATTTTCAGTTGTCAAGATGAAGTGCCAGTGTGGGGCCATTAATGCCATCAATGTTACAAAGTGTAGTGCATGCCGTAAGTTTAAAACAATCATCATTTAAAAGCTTCTGCATTAATACTATTAGTCGTGATTGCTTTGCATGGTCTTTTAGCATTGAACTCTTTTCTGGTTTTGCCTAAATCTTACTGTTCTCAATAACAGCTTTAGATCATCAGAACTCCACTCCATGTGGGAATGCAATGCTGGTTTAGCATGCTTTGCAATGCCAGGTTATCCATCAAAGTAAAAATGTCAAAGTTTTACTCTGTATGCAATAGTTTTATCTGTACCCATTTATTGTTTTCACAGCTATCATCTTCCGTGATTTGAAGGCACAGACAAGGATGTATACACTTAAGAAAAGGCGGGAGGAGGGCTGGGAAGAAGACCACAAAATACTATGTGGATACACTGGAGCGTGCTGTGAGTGCAGTAAAATATATTTTGCTTTCCATCAAGTTATAAGACTGACATGCCAAATTGTGTAAATAGAAAGTTTTAAATAAGCTCAGGCTCAATTTTAAAGCAACTTACTTTTGCGGCTGCAATTCAGGTTTTGTTTCCATTGAAAATGTCCGAAAACATGCAGATATCAAAGTACAGTAGATTCAGATACAAACATGGTTAATGTGAAAAATCACTTGTAATATTGGTTTTGAAGCCTTGTGATAGCCGTGACTACAACACTTATTGATTGGTCCCCTGAAGCTTAACATGCCAGTAATAGAGGCACAAGCCCAACTGAGTATAGGACAGCTTTCCTTAGTAGATGAAGTGCATAAGACAACAACCCGTGCAAAAGAGTTATTTTAGGAATACCTAGCATCTAAATAACTGAGAAATTAGTGCAAATTCTCCAAGCTCAACAAATCTGAACCAGCTCACGTTTAGTGCAATGGTATATTGTCAGCTAGCAGAAGATTCGCTTTTCATGTTGCTGTTGTAATTCGTGGTATGAACGAATATATCATACACTCTTATAATATTGTTTATGTTCATTTTTACAGGCTGCCCACGCCCACGGTGCAGGTTTATCTGTTTTATGCCTGGTATTTAAACCTTCAGGCAAAGGTACCTTGTCTAGTATTATCGAGGAAGGATGCCACCAGACTGAAATTGTGTCAGTCATCAAAGAAGCATTCAATGATATGACAACATGTAGTAAGTTCCCTTGGTCTTTTCAATGTACAGCAGAACATAACTTAATTGCCTGTTTTATATTACATCCTACTCCCCTATCTGATTGTTTTGTTGCAGAAGACAATGTGCAAAGGACCTATGAACCTTATAACCCCACATCTGCTTCCACATCAGCTACTACATCAACTTCCACATTTGTTTATTCTACATCTGCTCCCATATTATTCTCTACACCTGCTCCCACATTACCTTCTACATCTGCTCCCACATTATATTCTACATCTGCTCCCACATCATCTGCTCCCACATTACCTTCTACCTCTGCTCCTAGATCAGCTACTACTACTACTTCCTCAACCACACTAACACCTACAAAGACTGTAAGTATAGTATTCGTAAGATTTTGTCCCAAAAGAAACCAAAATTTTAAATAATGTGAGATCATTAGAGAAACAATGCATATGAATTGCTTCCCATTGTTTGGTCATCTTTCTTCATACAAACTATGACATACAAGATAGACATATGACATAGTTTCAGAAAAACTAAAACAGACCCAGCAATGAAATGTTCAATATCGTTTGTTGTAGAAAAGGTGTGCTGACAAAGCATGGCACACACAGACACACATAGTAAGTAAAGCCATAGCTCATTCTCACTGTCCAATTTTGTTGAGCCTCAGTCAAGTAATTTCATTGCTGATATGTTTTTCTATGCCACGAGATACTTGCTTTGCAATTGACCTTTGCTCAAGTGTAAAGTACATGTAATTTCTGAATGCCATTGACCTTAGTACTGTTATTTTCCAGAGTAAGCAGAGATAAAGGCCGAATAAGCAGCGCTCTAGTAAGTAGAAAATGCTGTTTCAATTTTCATTGTCGTTGTGTTGAATCTTTTATGAATTGTCCAGTAATGCGCTATGACCACGATGAAATTGACTATTTTGCTATTTTATTTTCTCTTAGGAAGGATGGCTGCTATGCAGGTAAATTTTTTCTTCTGTGTGGTACATAGACAGCAAAAGCTCTTGTTATTCTCTTCTTTCCTTCTCCCACCACTCTTCTTGCAAGGAGAGGTGGGAGGGGAAGGAAAGAAAAGAATAAAAAGAGTTTTTGCTGCCCATGGGTGGTGTCTTTTTTTGCCTATAGTGGATTTCACAAAACAACCCTGCAATACTATCGGTTATAACAACCTGGTGTCGTGATTTTGTTACCATTTTGTTTAACATGTCATAATTTGACATGTTTGTACGTTAATTGACAGCCAAATAACCACAACACAGCTTACGTTTGCCTCACTCATTAGCAGCTTTGTCATAATCACGACATGCCAACAGCTCACAGGGTGGCAGTCAATGATCAAATAATTTTCTTACTTCAGCTAACCATGGTTGATATCAGGAGTGATTCGGGATGGGCTTTTCGCTTGTACAAATTACTTGTTGTGCTAACACGCTATGGTATGCACTGGTTGCTAGCAGCTCAATCATCGCGTCTTTTTTCACTAAAGATATGGCTTTTCTTTGTTGTATAGGAGATACTACTCCAGCAGAATATATTAACCCAAACAATTTTGACTCAGATGCAGAAGAGATATTGATTGAAAAGTTGGTAAATTGATGAACAGTCATAGGCACTTTTCCAGTGTTTTAGAGTACACATCGAAGTATACCAAGGTCCAAATCATGGAAATTTTTCTCTTCTCATGCCAATAAACATCTATAATCCTGGGGGTCCATCCTTTGGCAAAAAATTGCCTAAAAGGACTAAATTGGTTAATTAACTGGGTATGATCATTAAAAATACCTGAAATGGTGTACTCGGTAATCTATGTGTATTATTGTTAAATGGCGTTCAATATCTTATGGCACTGTTTATTAGATAGGTGCAAATTTGATCAATTTTTTGTCTCAGCAATGGGTAATATTACTGTCGAGAAAAGACAACTTGACACATATTTGGAATGCAAATTGATATTTTGTGTTCAAAAAGTTTCAACCTCTGGTCATGCGTGGACTACATTCACTACCACATGCTACAATATGTTTGACAAAGGTTTTCTGCCCCTCCCCTACTCTCTCTTTCACTTTTTGATTCTCATAATTTGTTTCTGAATCTTTTTTCAAGACAAGAATGGTAGAACACTGTACCTGATGAAATGGAAACATCATTCATCACAGTAAGCTGCGTCAGCCAAATTTCTATTAGGAGCAAATAGTCATGGGCTGAACCATGACCAAAATCCATGCTTTTAGTCATGACTTAGCTTCGGCCAGTCAATAGGATGGAAATAACAATTTAGCAGAGTATACACAAATCAGGATTATCAACAATAGATGAATTGATGCTGTATTTAGTAGTCATTTATTTATTTGGTCATTGCTGCAACAAAGCACAATGACCTTATGTTAAGAGCGGAAACATGTAGCATTTTAAAACCGACAAGCTGATCAGACTAATAATCATCTCAGATTTATTTTGTTGCAGAAGTAACACCGGGGAGCCCTCTGGAAATCTCAAACAAACTTTAGCACTGCTAAACCATAAGGTGAGTTTAGCCAGCTACACAAGCAAAAAGTGCTTTTCTGAAAGTCTTGTTGTTTACCTAATCATTGATAAAGATCGCCACAATCATGAAGTCAAATGTGCACCCCATTCATGGCTATAGGTTGCCCGATTTTTCTAACGCAATGCGTTCATGTCATGCATACATATGTGCGTTCATATCATACAAGTTAGTTGCAAGGACATCAGCCGAAAAGAGTATCGCCTCTCCAGCTGAATCATCATATAGCCATGTGTTTTTACCGTGTAACTAATGCACATCTTGTTTTGTCACTTCAGACAGCATTTATTTACTGTTTTTCCTTCTTTTGCAGGAACATGTCCAGTCAACATGAACAGCAACTCCTATCTGCCACCAGCACCAATCCACATACACAGACTTTCTTTACTTTTTTACCACAAAGTTGTATAATATAAAAATATGTAATATAATAATATATCAAATAATAATCAACAGAAAATCACACTTTGTTGCAATAACCAATTCATCAGATCAAACTACCCAGCTTGCATTATTCTATTTGAGGATGGGAAACAATGGGACTAAGAAATAGAATATAACGGAATCTTGCTTACTTTTGAGTGGAGTTCCCTACACAGCTTTGTTGTGATCCTTGAAGCTTATAATTATCTTCAATAAAAGTGATCACAGAGACCCCCTACACATAACCACAACATTCTAACACAATTCTAACCTGTTGTCCAAACAGGTTGATTTATGCAACTTGCTCACCTGCTTAGTCCATACAAACCATCATGAAGTTTTCGAAGCCTTAGGATGTGCACTGATGTGGTCCAGAACAGTTTTGTAAATCACTGCCTTTTTCAGAAAGGCAGTGATGACTGAAAGTGTCATGGCTGTCTCACTGGTGCGGACACTCACAGGTATGGATAGACAACTCCAAAGTAGATGGATAATATTTATCTATTAATAACGAATTTCTACAATTCTTGTCCCACATGTCTAAAGACTTGGCATTTATACTGCTGAGCCATGTTAATACTGAATATCATTTCAGTATTGCTACATTTGCCTTAGTTCTCATGTAAAAAGTAAAATATATTCAGGATTTATCTCCCCCTTGTGTTGCCTGTCATTGTTGAATATTTGTGACAGTGGCTGTGGTTTTCGGACTTCGCGGTAGATCTCTATATGTTCAGTATAGAGCCGTGAAGTTGAATCTTCAGTCGTCTGCTGTGCTCATGGATATTTGATTATGTCTTCCCATTGGTCAACTGCGTCTGTTTTATCATCAGTTCACCGCATCAATCTGAAAATTCCGTTTTTCCGTAGTCAAGGGATCCATATCCGGTTCAAAATGGTGGACCGTGTAGGAAAGTATGTAAACACAGATGATCTAGAAGAATACTTTCACACCGAACAAGGCGCAATAAGTGATGATTCAAGCAGCGAAGATGAAGAAGAAGCTGATGACAAAGATATTGAGGAAGAGATGGCTATTGTACTCGCTTTGAGAGAGTTTGTAAGAGGTGAAGAAAAGAATGCACCAGTAGTTGTTGCTGATGATGATGATCATCATCATCATGATAACAACAACAGCGGCGCTGGCGTTGCTTTTCCCCACAACAAGATGAACAACAACACGGTGATGATAACATAAATGATCAGCCACAGAGGCAAAAAGAAAACATGAAAGAACTATCATGCTGTCAATGCTCGACCTTCTGTTTAAAATGGCTCACAGTGGAACAGATAGATGACAGCAGAACAATCAAACAAAGTTATGACAAACACAGTCTAGATTTTCTAATTCTTTTTAAAATCTCTACCACTACGCTCACTACAGATCAAGTGAAAGATCGAATGACTAACCAGCTGAAAGGGAAGTCTAGAAATATAACTCGGTATACACATGAAGGTGAGTGTGTAGTCAATCACGCTTAATGTTGTAATTGTATGGTGGGCAGTAGTTTAAGTATTCTTAAATTTATTAGTATACTATTAGCAGTAGTTTATCATCATAATTTCTTTGTTAGTCATCATGGATTTACTCAGCAACAGTATTGATGCCTGGTAGTAGTGATGGCAGTGGTAGTAGTTGTAGTAGTATCAATCACCTTTGAAATGCTGTAACTACGGATTGCAAAGCTTGCTGAACTACTGAACTTTTTAATATCAATTCAGAGTGTTTCTTCTCATTCAGGTCATAGTTTATGCCGGAACGGATTTATGCATTTGAATGCTATTGGTAAATCAAGACTCCTGGCATTGCAAGCTCACTATAAAGAAAATGGTTGCTCACCAAGGAGTCTAAAGTATAAAGGCCGCAATAAGAAAGCTATCACTCTCGAGGAAGCTACCCGCATATTCACATTCCTGAGAAATTTTGCTGTCATCCATGCCTTAGCCCTTCCTGGTCGAGTTGCTGGTAAGCATTCACTAAAAATTACCACTACTTATTCAGTCAATAGTGACAACCCACCCATCTATATGCAGCTTTGGATCAGAGTGAGGCCCTATTATCAGTGAATGTGTTATGATAATTCAACTTGAAATTTTGTCCATCATCTTGTACAGGTCGCATCTTGGGGCAGGTAAATTTCTCTGGTGTGTATTTTATCGTGCTGGTGTCAATGCTTATCAAATTCACTAGTGATTATGTATGCTAGTATCACTTTCCTACAACTGCCTATTGCTTTCCAATTGTGTGGTGTGTGCAGGAAAACATAACGCTTTGTCTGTGTTCCTCACCGGCCCTTGCGTCAATCCAATTTTTGTTTTACACAGGATTTAGGAAATCTGATACTAGTGTGCTGCCTTGTCACTACACTGTGGTTCAGCTTTATGAGGATTATGTAGCTAGTTGCACAGCAGAGAATGTAGATCCTACAGGCATAAGATCATTCCGAAGGATTTGGAAGGCTATGTTACTCATGCTCATAATTTCAAAACCTTCATCTGATCTGTGCTGGCATGCCAACAACACACTTACAACTATACAAAGTGAGCTAGAGTTAGTTTTAGAGTTTTGTTACTGTTTTTTCATGGTGAATTCTTAGTAATTGCACCTTCGTATGTGAGTTTGAACAGTTGTGGTGTTTGAATTCTGATTGGCGAATGCTGCAGTGGTGGAGAAGCGGCGAGCTGTCTCAAACCACCAAGATCATCTAGAGCACGCCTCTGATGGAAAAAAATACATGGATGCATGCACCCAAGCTGCCAAGGAAGCTTTGAATAACCATACAGAGTTAAGAGCACATGCTCCTCTGACTGAGCCGAGTGTAGCACACTACTGCTTTGACTATGCTTAACAGGTGTGTACACTGCACTGTAACTGATATGGTGGTGTCCTCTTGTCAGAATTTTAATGAAACTTTCACTGAATGTAGCCTTTCCCTGTTATTCTTTCAGATTCCCTACCCATGTGATTCCACCAGCCTGTTCCTATATTTTTAAAGCACTGCGCAAGTGTGGAATATTCGGTGTGTGTATGCCAGCTGTTCCAGTACAAGTAAACTTTCTTATCGATGAGGCAGTGATGAACGGCAAAGGAGCTAACCCTGTTATATTGTACTTCCACTGTTTCCTTGAGAATTATGGCTTAGGAGAAAGGAAACTAGTGATCCATGCAGATAATTGCAGGTTTGTCTTTCTCATGGGTCTGTCCCTCTAACATTCAGTTTATGTAATCCTTGAAAAGTTTGATAATGAAGTTATATGCATGTCTGATTTGTAGTGGGCAGAACAAAAATAATGCTATGATGAAGTTTCTTTTGTGGAAGGTGGAAACTGGTAGGAATGCTCATGTCAAAATTAATTTCTTAGTGGCTAGACACACAAAGTTTTGTTGCGACCTCTGTTTTGGCTGGCTGAAGAAGCAAATCAGAAGAACCCAAGTGTTTTCACTACGACAAATTCAAAATGCAAGTAATGCAGATGACAAAGTCCAATGACATATCACTGGCACAGCTGTACTGCATCACAGTTATGCTACAATTTAGATGTTTTTAATTTTATAAGCATCCCTAATCACTCGTTCACCCACTTCACAGACGGTTTTGAGATCTTCCACTTCTAATAGAGCTCAGCTTGTTGGAGCCCAAGATGGATCTGTCATTGTTCCAGTTCTTGACTGGTCTAGCTTTCTTGAAGACAAAGGTATTAAACAGCTAATCAAGCAACACCAGTTAACCATGTCTGCTACTAATCCAGGTATTAGTGGTCTTCATTTCGATGTTGTGTTAATTGCTGTGTGAATACATCAGATAATAACTATATTATTGGTGTATCTGGTCTTCTTGAAGGTATCATCACAACAAAGGTGTGCCAATCTTTGGTGGAGACAACATCTCATCAGATGTGGTCCACTATACCAGAAGGCATGCCAGAGATGATCGAACCACCAGGTTTGGACTATGACAGCCGTGTGTATTTGGCCAAAGACATTAGGGTGTTTTGTACAGAAGAGATGAGAGACCTTGTCTGCCCACTGGTTCCAGGTAGGTATTGTTTCAACCTTGCTTATTAAATGTCTCTCGTGTGAGTTTTCTCCTGATCCATGTTTGCTAAATAGGTCGCTTTGCCTTCTTTTGTATTGAAGCTATGGCGGCTTAATTTTGTCTTGTGATCAGAACGTTTGAAAAACTTATGGATTTGTCTATTGCAGATGATGAGCCAATCCCATCTACATCCAAACAATGTAAGAAATCGAAGTCTGCAGTGGATGTTACTAAGAAGTCTACTGTGAAGAAAAGTATAGTCAAACAAGCCAGTAAGAAGAGGAAGGAAGTAAGAGAGAGTGATGAGAGTGACGAGTACACTCCCCAGCCTACCAGGTGCCCTCAGGCAAAGAAATGATCGTCTAAGTTATCTCCCCTGAAAACTGTTGTTCTGAGTTATCTCCTTACTAATAAGCATTAGTTCTCTAAGGATTAAAATAAATACTTCCATTTCTCTATTGTAGCATACCTGGACATGTGTAAGTAAGTTCCAAACCCATTGAATGCGTGCATGTTATATTTGACAGAAAGACATAGCAATCATAGGCAAATACTTATTGTAACAGGTCGCAACCTGTTTTTGAATTTAATTACAACCATTTAATCATTTTTATCAATATTGGCTGATTTTGTCTTATTGAGATAGCAATGATGGCCATTCATATCAATTTTGGGGTGTTTGCTATTGCTATTGTGCAAGTAACACAGGCTATACAGTAGATAGAGAATAGAGTTTGATGTAGCCGCACTAAAGGTCAAGGTCAATACTAAGGTCACGACCTTTGAAAATCTATAGATTTTAAAGATAAAAAGGTTTGTAGCATCAAGTTTAGTCTGTGGTCTAATTTTCATTCCGAATGATGCGGTTGATGATGCCGTTGCTAGGGACCAAACAAAAAAGTTAGCGCTTTGCTGACTCTCCAGATTTAAACTTTTATTCTCGGAACAATGGATTATGTATTCCGCTGACATTCGCTGTCAGAAAACACAGCTAAAAAAGGTAAGATGGCCAGATTTTAAAAGTTTAAATTGATTCTGAATCCTCACGGAATTCTGCAATCTGATTATATATCATACTCAGAAACTCCCTACTCACCTTAAAGACTGAAAATGACAGCCGCTGTCACATTTTAATAATTCAACACAGTAGATACAGAAGGATTGAAGTGCATCTTAGTCACTTTTACCTGTATCCTGAGATATCAAGATGATTAAAACCAGGTGCCCGACTTGCCTCTACACACAAATCACAATACTTGTGGAAACCTATTACTTTATTTACTCATGTTGCCCTCTGAATAGTTTTGTGAGAATGAATTTTTACAATTTTTAGGCCACAGGTATAAAAACTTGGTATTTATACTGCTGAGCCATGTTAATACTGAATATCATTTCAGTATTGCTACATTTGCCTTAGTTCTTATGTAAACAGTAAAAATTTTTCAAGATTTATCTCCACCTTGTGTTGCCTGTCATAGTTGAATATTTTAATAATTCAACTCGGTAGATACAGGAGGCTTATTGAAATGCATTTTAGTCCTTTTTACCTGTATCCTGATATATCGAAATGGTTAAAACTAGGTGCCCGACTTGCTTCTACATACAAATCACAATACATGTGTAAACCTATTATTTTATTTACTCATGTTGCCCCAAACAGTTTTGTGAGAATGAATTTTTACTATATTCAGGCCACATGTATAAAAACTTGGTATTTATACTGCTGAGCCATGTTAATACTGAATACTACTTCAATATTGCTACATTTGCCTTAGTTCTTATGTAAACAGTAAAAAATATTCAAGATTTATCTCCACCTTGTGTTGCCTGTCATAGTTGAATATTTTATATACAGTCATACTTCGACTTACGAGCTTAATGTTTTTGAAAACTGATCTCGTATGTTAATTTGCTCGTATGTTGGTGCAATTTATTTATATATAGAACCATTAAATATATATTGATTGGTTTACACACTATAAAAAAAGCAAATAAAACACTCAAAACAAGATATTGTAACAGAAAGAACATGTTGGTTATTGTCTTAATTTACCACATGCTTTCAAAAAGCAACAATTAAAAAATAATGCAAGGAAACGTGATTAATTAAAATGTAAAATTAAATACATACAATAGCAGCTACCGCTAGCATTTGCCAGGGAGGGAGATATAAGTTATCCTTCATTACAACCGGTGACTTTGATAAATTTGGATTTTATCAATGTCTTAAAAGACAAACTCAGAGGCAAACCTAAAAGCAAAATTTTATTTTTAACTTAACGTAATTAAAATTTCTTTGGCGTTCGTAGTTTGAAGTTTCTCGCTGGTTAGCTAACTTTTCCTTTGTTTTGCTTTCGCGACTAGCCGATTGTTTTAAAGGTTGACTTGCAACAAAATTCACATTAGAGTTATTTGGTATCAAACGATTCACCATGTCTTACTCTGTTATGTTGTAAGTGCCAATTATGTGGAAATGTAATTACAAGCTCTTAAAAGCTCAAAAATACAATGGATGCTGTTCTCATAAAACACCGCCGGCAACTGACTCACGTGCTCGTATCTCAAACATGGCTCGTATGTTAGTGCTAAAACTTGCTTACAAGCTGGCTTGTATCTCAAGTTTCTCGTACGTTGGAGCACTCGTATGCTGAAGTATTACTGTAATGGATGCAGGAGGCTCATTGCAATGCATTTTTTGTCCTTCTCACCTGTATCCTAAGGTATCAAAATAGTTAAAACTAGGTGCCCGACGGGCTTGTTATGACATTCTCACCTATTGTTGCATGGCCTAGACTTGTCTGAGAGAGGTTGTCCATTTTATTCTGGCTGACAACATAACATATACTGAAGGTTATACAAAAGACATTTCGTTTATTGTTGAGAAATATATTAATATACTTTGTTATAATATTGTTTTGTGAGGATCAGCATGGAACGTAATACAGAAAGTAGATCAGCATACATGTAAATCATGGCATTTTATTCCCCATAAAGACTTCCATCAGAGTCATCGTCGTCTTCGTCATCATCAGATACATCTAAGTCCTGGCATAGTGACACGACTAGCCGCATATCCTAACAATAAAATAATTCAATTAATGAAATAGACAGGTTGAGTTTTTTCGATCCAGCCAGGTAAATCATTTCATGGCAACAAATAATATTGGATGTTACTTAAATCTATCATTTTCTGCTATATGAAATGTTGTTGCTGACTGGCAAACAGTGATTGGCACAAGCTTGGTCACTATTGCGATGCTGTTATTCCCCAATTTAATAGTACGTACCTCGAATTCCTCAGAGAAGAAAACAGAGGACTTTTCGACCATGTTTTGAAGAAATATGGCCTCTTCTCCATTGCATGCATCAAGTTGCTGGACTGAAAATAAAGAGGACCAAATTAGCCAGAAATCTGAACTCAGAAGTCAACTAAATACTTAAAAAAGTATCTTATGTTTCAATGTGATGTTGTAGACAATTTTTTATAGAATGGACCTGCTAAAAACAACTGAGACATCACTATTGATACTATATTATGTATATTAAGCAGCTACAAACACGGATAAGAAACTCATCTATTGTTCTTATCATTGTATGCCTTTCCTGTTCTAGAATAGGGATTTCTTCTAAAGTTCTCTGCCACAATTGATAGCTCTCCACTGCCTTAAGAACATCCTCTTGTGAAAAGGTTATATCTGAAACCTTAAAAAGTGACATCAGCATGGCCTGTTAATATAGGGTTTTCATGTGTAAAAGTTGAACAAGGAATGCCTAGATTTGTTGCGGGTATTTGATATTTCATGAACAAACTTACCTCCTCGGACAACTGCCCATGGGAATAACCCTGACTTCAAACAGCTTTGCAGCTCTTCTGTTGTTGTTTCTAGATGGAGGCTGCTGTACTCTAAAGCCTTTTTCTTATAGCTGCAATGGTTTGCACGCAGACGCGATCTTAACTTCTGTGCATCTTTTCCACTCTCTGTTAATATAAACAGCAATTAAATTATCGATAACACAATACATAGAAAACATTTCAACTTTGATAGTTTTTTCAGAGAGATCACCTGACAAACCTACCTGATTTTTTAAGAACATTTTCTTGCCGCAGGATATTGACTCTTAAGTCTCCTAAGACACCTTGTATGTCATCCAGTTCTGAAAAATAATACAATATATCAATCACAACATTCTAATCATATATATCTATATGTATATTTCTCAAAGTATGCATGTGTGTCATTCCGGCTATAGCTATTATTAAAATTGCTATTATTAAAATAGCTATAGCTGGACAATGCTGATGCAACGTCACGGCGTACCGTCATTAGAAGCCTAGCGCTTATTAGCAAACTTAATGGAATTTTCCAGTGGCAGTGTGCCAGGCTAATAGCAAAGTGGCAGGCAACTCTCATCACTCCTTATTGTTTACAAGCTGATTTTTAACACTCGGGCAACGCCGGAGGCACAGCTAGTTGTTACTGTAAACTACAATGAGCATCTTTCACCATAAAACGTAAATCTCAACATTTCATCTTTGCATCAGGGCCTCATTATACTCATAGTATTATGATCATTATCATAAAATACAAATCATCCACTGCTAATTGACACAAAAAAAACAATCATTTATCCTCTAAGCATGCAAAAATAGTATAAGTAAAAATCTCACTTTGTGGTGGTTTAGCAACAAGGATTGCTCTGGCCTCAAGTTCAGCTAAAGTTAACCCAAATGAGTGGCAGTGTGCATCCACTTGCGCCTCTAGAATAGGTAGTTGCTTCTTGGCCTAAAATGAGACGTACTCAGCACTATAATTCTTCACTTGTTGTATAACTGCAATAAAGCCAGTTATTTTTTGAGAAAGCTTGGCTTCTTGTCAATAGTTAAAACAAATTGAACCTGGGGAACAGTACGATTTCATCCCCTGATTGCTGTTTCTGCATACTTTAGAAAGAGATGTAAATATCTGTTTGGGCAGATTGACAAACTTTCGGAGATTCCAAAAAGCTGCCCCTTGCTCCAAGCGTCTCCGTCTACCTTGAAACAAGAGAATAAATTGGGAAGTCACACCATTGACAAGTTGGCACTTGTGAGATTGTATAACTTTCATTGTCATGAGTTAGATATATAGGCGCCAAAGTCACCAATGTGTATTGTCATTAACCAAGTTATAAAACATATCACAGTGGTACAATACATTTAACATTGTCAAATGCAAAGCTAATAACTTACCCAATAGGTCTTAACTATTGGGTAAGTTATTAGCTTACCCAATATTTAAGGCTTAAAAAATACCTCCCTTGACAATATGTAAAATAGTGCTCTCTGAATAAACTCACCATCTGATGTCATGTGTCTTGTTACTTTTCCCAATCGGGACATGTAGCTATTAACAAGTTCTGTAGTCTCCCAGTACTTAATCCTGTTCCTACAGTGACTCTTCCACTCCATTTCATCTGAAAAAAGGCAAAAAAATAAAATTTTAGTAATACGAAACTTAAACTAAAGTAGATGAACGATTACTATATTCATTAGACAGATTACTGACAACTCCAATGGTAAGCTTTATTTATTAGACAGATACCTGACAACTCCAACGGTGAGCTTTGGCATGCATGATACTAAGGAACGTGTGTTGCTGCTGCGGTAGCCTTTCCAGCCGCTCTAGCCAAGGCCAGCATCTGCACATTGTATCAAGGGCAATTAATGTTGCACCTTGAATTTCTCTCTAAAAACAGAATACATTAGCTTTATGGAGCGAGCATCGTAGCAAAAACTATTTAAGATTTTTGCAACAGAAAGACCATTGTAATAAGTAGACAAGACATTCCTGTTGCCAGAAAAGAAGTTGTAGGTTTTAGGAAGGTTTGTGAATTTTTTCTGCGACAATTAAAGTAGGTTGCCTGGACCGATGATGAAGTATTATGGACAACCACCAATACCTGCATAGTGTATGAATATGCGTATATCTCTCCCCTAGTCATATCCAATCTCTTCAACGGGAAACAATGGCGGCATGAGGCTAGCAAACAACCAGTCACATCCTTCTTGGAGAATGCGTTTCCTTTGGCAGACGCAGCCTTCCACACCGTATCACTACACCTATTGGAAACCTGCAATAACGATCTAAGTAATCGAGGTATATAAAGACAACCACAAATGGCCAGGTTCATTGGCTATGGACCAGGACTCCCCAAAACTTATCTTTTCAAGATATTCCATATAGTTTTTAAAATATTCTACATTTGACCCATCAAACTTAGTAAGATTTTTTTAATTTGGGTGGATGGCAACACTATCAATTCAGTGCACTGATTGGTTATTCAATGGTACAGCCACCTTGCTAAATGAGTTTATGGATGGGGTTAATTTGGCCTGCTACCAATCAATTCACTCGATTCTGCTATACCTATGGGTATCTATTCTGGGTCTTCATAAGGGATAATATTTCAGAAATGCATTACCACTGAATTTTGTTTGGATGGCTCTTAATCAACAGGGTTTGAAAACTTGGCTGTGAGTAAGACTAATAAGGTTGCTAAATAGTTTTCACGACCTTAAATATGGAGTGCCATTTGTAAAATTTTGTGATATTCACACTATAAAAACATTTTTAGTATATCAGTTTACATGTTTAATATGTGAAGATTCATGTTTAGTATGCTAACTTACATATTTAGTATGCCAACTTACATGTTTAGTATTTGAAGATTCGTGTTTAGTATGTCAGTTCACATGTTTTATATGGCAAGGTTCATGTTTAGTATGCTAATTTACATGTTTAGTATGTGAAGATTGTTGTTTAGTATGTCAAAATTCATGTTTGGTATGCTAACTTTAATGTTTTGTATTGCGAAACGCGCATGTTCGCTATTCCGTTGCGATCCTGTTTGATATGCCAATACACATGTTTGTTATTCAACTTTTATTTTATATGCGATCTCCTTTTTATTACATTTCGATGAAATGCTCCTAAGTCAATCGCGCCCTTTTTTACACGTAGCCCGCGGCCCATCGCTAAATAGTTGGCAGACTTGGAGAATTTCGATCGATGACCCTGGAGAGCGAAGACACTATAGCGAGATTTCCTCACCGCGTGCATCCGAAGCTAGCTTTGCCACATTCGTTCGTTTAATAGAAAATTCTTTCAAATTCAAGTTACTTGGACTTTGAAAAAAAAGGTAAGGCAAGATTCTATTAAAACTCAACTTTCTATATCTGATTTTCTTTACCTCAGCAAGTGAGTATTGTAGGTTGCTGTTCTGTTTTGTAGTAACAACGACGTGGATTTCTTCATCGGCCTTTTTATTTCTTATATATTGAGGAAGTTATCCGTCGACTTACTGAGTTACGACTACTGACTGCTTACGCTAAATAGTTTGCCAACTATTTAGCGATGGGCCGCGGGCTACGTGTAAAAAGGGCGCGATTGACTTAGGAGCATTTCTTCGAAATGTAATAAAAAGGAGATCGCATATAAAATAAAAGTTGAATAACAAACATGTGTATTGGCATATCAAACAGGATCGCAACGGAATAGCGAACATGCGCGTTTCGCAATACAAAACATTAAAGTTAGCATACCAAACATGAATTTTGACATACTAAACAACAATTTTCACATACTAAACATGTAAATTAGCAAACTAAACATGAACCTTGCCATATAAAACATGTGAACTGACATACTAAACACGAATCTTCAAATACTAAACATGTAAGTTGGCATACTAAATATGTAAGTTAGCATACTAAACATGAATCTTCACATATTAAACATGTAAACTGATATACTAAAAATGTTTTTATAGTGTGAATATCACAAAATTTTACAAATGGCACTCCATACTTAAACTCACCGAATTGTGTTTGCTGTTCTTTACACGCGTGAACTGCTCTTCAACGTCACTAGTAGAAATGAAAAACTCACTTGGCTCCTCAATTCCTGATGAAACTCTAAGATCAATGACAAGAATTAAATTTAAAAAAAGTGAATGAAAAAAGGCTTCCTCTTTGAATTACTACACAAGAGCCCCACTTGGAAAATCTAGTAATAGGATGCGAATAATATAGTTTTACATCAAAAATTTAAACACACAACATCATATTAAAAGTGTTGGGTGCGTCCAAACATTTTATATGCTGAATGGAGCTAGTGCTTAGTAACTTGAAGACTTGATGATAGGCATAACCCACTGTCCCAAAATGAAATTAATCCCATATTAAATTGTTGCTGTCTGTAAACACAGAGAATGCAAAAATCATATATATTGTTTTTTCACATGATATCATACCTGCTTGCAGCTCTATGGCGGAATAGTTTCGCATTCCCATCAATGTGAATTGCATGGGGCTCGTCCAAACATGCAGGGCAACTGAACAAACTACCACCGGTAGCTTTAGATAAATAGTCTGTCTCTTGAATCTTCCTTTCCGACATTGAATAGTTGAAAACATCTTGTTTGAGCATGAAACTCTAAACAACAACCCAACACCTTTCAAATCAAATGGAAAATTCAAAGAAATGTCACAAAAGACTCTGTGTCTAGTTTTTCTGCTAATTGGATCCTTGCTTGATGACAAATGCGGCAAGGCGCCATTTGGCTGACTATATAGCTCGACACTGTACACGTTATATAATGATGATACATGTATCACTAACATCCACTGTGAACATAAGGATCAGATGTGATACCTCACCATCCAAGGATGAGATAAAGCTGACGGAATCCAATAGACTTTTAAGGCTCAGAAATGGTGAGAAGTGCTGCAGGATTGAAGCACTCAGAAGAAAACTAAAGTTGAAGTAGGCTCTTCCCTTAACGTCAACAGGCCAAAGTCCATACTGGACCATCTGTTGAGGCTCCCGCCAAGAAGACCACGAACATGCTTCACAGACCATAACGTCTATTTTTTGGCAGACCATCCTTAAAAAATTAATTCAGTTTTTTATAAACACAAAAAAACATTAGCCTATTCTAGTACAGCTAACCTAGATTAGCCTATGCTAGTACAGGTAACCTAGAGTAGCCTATGTTGGAACAAGTAACCTAAAGTAGCCTATGTTAGTACAAGTAACCCAGGGTAGCCTATACTAGTACATCTAACCTAGAGTAGCCTGTGTTAGTACAGGTAACCTAGGGTAGCCTATACTATTATATGTAACTTAGTGTAGCATATGTTAGTACAGGTAACCTAGAGTAGCCTATGTTAGTACAGGTAACCTAGGGTAGCCTACACTAGTATAGGTTACCTAGTGTAGCTTATGCTAGTACAGGTAACCTAGAGTAGCCGATACAAATACAGCTAACCTAGTGTAGCCTATGTTAGTACAGGTAAGCTAGAGTAGCCTATGTTAGTACAAGTAACCCAGGGTAGCCTATACTAGTACATCTAACCTAGAGTAGCCTATGTTAGTACAGGTAACCTAGGGTAGCCTATACTAATATAGGTAACCTAGTTAGCCTATGTTATTAAAGGTAACCTAGAGTAGCCTATACAAATACAGCTAACCTAGTGTAGCCTATGTTAGTACAGGTAAGCTAGAGTAGCCTATGTTAGTACAAGTAACCCAGGGTAGCCTATACTAGTACATAAACCTAGAGTAGCCTATGCTAGTACAGGTAACCTAGGGTAGCCTATACTAATATAGGTAACCTAGTGTAGCCTATGTTGGAACAGGTAACCTAGAGTAGCCTATGTTAGTACAAGTAACCCAGGGTAGCCTATACTAGTACGTCTAAACAAGAGTAGCCTATGTTAGTACAGGTAACCTAGGGTAGCCTATACTAATATATGTAACCTAGTGTAACCTATGTTATTACAGGTAACCTAGAGTAGCCTATGTTAGTACAAGTAACACAGGATAGCCTATACTAGTACATCTAACCTAGTGCTTGTTGAGCTAACCTTGGCTAGTATAAACAATCAATTCAGTTGAAAACATACCTTCAAAAGAAATAATTCTAACCATATCATATTTACCAGGTGGACAGAACACGGTTTCATCGCAGTCTGGGCAAACCTGATAGATGGCAGACTGACGATCATCTGTAAAATGATATGAAAAATGAAAAACATAATCGCTTTTTGTTAGCTTCTGAATTTGTGATATATATATTCGACATATTCTTGATCATCTCAGATAACGGAATTGACCAGTCCCATCATCACGTGAGTGCAATGATTCATTGGCACAACCACCTTGTATAGGTTTTGCTAAATAGGTATAAGGGTATATGGTTAATTGAGCCTGCAACTAATCGACTCTCTTGATTCTGATAATCCTCGTGGTAGGTCTGCTGGGTCTTTATTACCTATGCAGTCTGTGTTTGTTATGACATCACCTCCACTGCCATCACCAATTTCCATATCACAAGCTGACGTATCTATAATATGAAATTCAATATTGGTAATTCAAAAATACAAACAAGAATAGAAAGCACACAACAGCACATTGATTTAATAATAATATTTCCTTTGCTCTGGCTCTCACCTGTAAAAGTGGTTGCTGCTTTGCTACTGTTGTCAATTGTATTCTTCAATTTATGGTGACTCTCCTGGGCTTTTTTTGCTCTTACTCTGCCTCTTCTCTTGAAACATACAATGCATGTTAACAACTATGCACGAATCATGATACACATAATAACACTACACATGGCATATTAATGAAACTACATCACTGTCAAACTTTTCGACAGTGCGGTAGTTCACGATAAATGCTCAAAAAATATAAAGCCAGCACTGGGCCTTGCTGAACCAACGTGTAGTGTATCATTACTTACTTACATTTGTACTTTCCAATTGATCCTAAACGCCAGTTCAAGACATATAAGGTATATTAACTTGTATTATCGTGCATTAACTGAGCTATGAGTAAAGTGAATCATAGTATAGTTGTTTGCATTAAATGAGGGTAATAAAGTAGTAAAAACTATATATACGAGTATTTATGTATCATCAGTCCGATTGTCTAAGGCCAAAGGTGATATAAATGATATATATGAGTATTTGTGCATATCAGTGAGTATTATCAGTCTGATTGTCTGTGGGCGGAAAATATACTTTAACTTGGTTTTTAATGCGGTTGTAAAAGCTAAATCGCCACACATTTGTTCAGTGTTGGTGGCTTAATATCTTACTTCTAGTGTGTTGTGTCACAGGTGCAAATTTAATGTATTCATTTAATTGTATGTTATAGAGACCCGCTTCAATTTTTCTCAGGAATAGGGTATCCAGACTGTCTCGCCTGTCACTCAGAGAAATAATTTCATTTTCGTCTCGGCATTCTGTTATACTAGCACTTTTACGGAGCCAGAAAATCATTCACCAAAGGTTACCAAATAAAACCCAATCCATTATTATAAGTCAAGATTAAATAAACCGACTTTAAATGCAAGAATTATTTATTATATTGAATATATTAATTTTAGTAAATAATTACAAAAAAATAATGGTTTATAGTCAAATATAACAAATGGTACAGTACAGACATTTTCTCATTCTGTTTCTCCTGACACGACCAGACTCCACAAGTTCTTTGAGCATTTCCATGAGCCAAAATCTATGAGACTTGGTAGTTTAGTTGTCTTGCGTAGTGTTGTGTTCAGGTTATTATTGCTGAAGAATTGTTAAGCAAAAGAATAAATATTTATCCCTTTGGAAGCGGGGCTGTCCGAATACAACAGAGCACCAAACAAAAAAAAATCTACGGCTCAGCGTAGATATAGAGATAAAATGCAACTTTTCATTGGTTGCAGAATCATTAGGGACAATTTGATCGTATGCGTCGTAGAACGCCGATCGACGAGATCAGGCGACCATGAAGAACGACCAATTTCGTGGATAAGCTACATGCGTCTATCGACCGTTTTGAGCGTATGAACTGCGGAATGGGCTGGATAATCTAGAGTGCCAATTAAAATTATAAACATAGCTATAAAGTTAAATTTCAATCAAGTTAAAAGCATTGATGTAAATATTTATAATGAAGTAAGATTGTTGGCCCTTTGTTCGTAATAACTGAGTTACAGTAGAGCCGATCATACAACATTAAGTCTTACCTGTGTTAGCATCACATTCAAACATAGGTTACATATACATGTAGTATAAAAGGGTAGAAAAACCTATAGTAATTGTACAATGCAAACACCGCCGGTGAACAAATTTTTTAAATTGTGTATGGTACACCTTAACAATTAGTGACAAAGTGGCATATCAACCTTGGCAACTATAGTTAACTACTGTAACTTAAGTATATTTAGTGGTTACAATCTGCTTATAATTCATACATATTTTTAATGTTGTTATCAATCTTAGGACTCATGGTTATCAGATTAAAGTTATATATGCAGTTATCTAGTTAAAGCATGTATTAATACAAAACTAATGTTTTATTCAATGTTGAAATGCACAATAAACTTTCATTTTAGCGCACTTTTTACTAATTTTGTTTCACTACCACAACATCAAGCTTGATATCTAGAATCTGAAGCTGAAGGAGGCTATTTCTTTTAGGCAATATGAGGGATTCCGGCAAACAGCATAATGGCATATTTGTTATTCTGATGTAATCGCCTTACAAAAAATCAAATTAGAAATGTGTGAGTCACTTTTGTCCATACCATACGGTCAAAAAAACTGTAACAAATTAACAAAAAGCCTTGCGTTGAACATCGTAAGTCGAAAAACCGTAAAACAGGAAAGTCATAAGTATGAGGTTTACTTTAGTTGATAGTTTTTTGATGAATGAATTGTTTGCTTTTGGTTTGTTAATTTCATCTAATTACAATATTAGTGAGTTTGTTTAAGTATGGGTAATAGTCTAGACAGAATCTAAACACACAATTATAGATGAATTTTGTAAAAATTGCAACATTACCTACTATCAAATTTCTCGCTAAGATGATAGACAATTGAAAAGGAACTTATTTTTATCTCTTGTTCTGAGTGAGTTAAAGTCAATATTGATGGCACAAATATGTTAGCTTATCACATCATCAGCATCTTCGAGTGTCTCTATATTTGTTGGGATTCAGATAGGAGTTTGCATCCTTAGTTACTCCTAGTTACATTCATATTGGCTACGTAATTCTGACAGTGTGTGCCGTGACTATTCAAGCATAAATTCATTGCGAATTATACAAATAGAGCAGCAGGTGAGTTATTGTTACATTGACTCTGTTGGACGGAGACCTAGAAAGCGGTAAGATATCTTTCTTTTTAATTGATATAGTAATGATCATGATTCAAAAAATAAGGCTTTCAAAATTGCATCTTAACTTTTGTTAGAGTTAGCGATGGTTGTATATATCACCTAACCAAAATGCTTTGCAACTTACTAATTGATAGTTAAAATAGCTTACTGATTTATGACATTATGTTGCAGAGAATGAACGGACCAAACAAACCAGTTTTGGTCACTTTTGTTACCATCGTAATGGCGTTTGCTTGTAATGGCCACTCTGTGGAAGAGAATGAGGTAGTCATTCAGTTGCAAGCAGACATGGAAAACCTAAAGGGAATGGTTGCTTCTATGAAAAATTTTGTAAGTTTTATTTTGGCAATGTATCAGCTTTATTTTTGCAAATATTATTTTAAACGATTTAGCAATATTGGTACAGGGTTTTTAGATTACTCCTTATCATTCAGTGTTCATAACAAAGCTGTGACTACAAAGATTAATCAGTTTAAAAGTTGCACAATTTAAAAAAGCAAAAGCCATAAGTACGACTTAACATGGTTGTAAATACTTTTTATTGTGTATTTACATAAGTATTTTTGCGTTGCTATATCTGTAGTAGTTATTGGTACTCTAGTTATATTATACTTACCATTGTGTTAAAAAGAGCAAGTTGGTTAAGAGATAATACTATTTACCACAATTCAAACAGTTATTAAGCAGCGCAACTATACTAGTCAATACCTTAGTCATTTGCATTATATCATAAATTCTCATGATTTTTGTTTCGGTAACAGTTCTCAAATCTTATTATCACTTGATTTACATTTTCTCTAGTCAAATAACATCTTACTGATGTTTCTGAGTTACCAGATTTAGCATTTTACTTTCAAACTTTATTTTTACTTTGAGATGTAATGCTGTAGTATCCTAATACTAACATTATTCATGTGTTTATGAAACATAATTGAACAGTTACAGTGATAGGTTAATCTTGTTTCAATATTTCTTTTCATATTTAAACATTATTTTTTATAGAAAAGTCTATTGTATAAAATCATGCTGTTAAATGTTTGATGCCTGCTTTTTTCTAATATCATAACACAGTGATATTCCATTGATCAACATTGAACATATCATCATGATAGAATGAGAGTTCTTAATTAAAATGTTTTTATGTTCGGATCTTGTATTATGTTTGTAAACAACTATGTCACATCAGTTGCTGTTTTTTCTAGATTGAAGAGGCTGTAGCAGGCAACAATCCATGGGAAGGCAAAAGTAAGGAATTGCAGTCTAAATAAACAATTGTAGTAATACTTATAACAACAATAGTAACAATAATACTAATTACTGACTTGCTGTGTGGTAACCTAATACTGCTTACAAAGTCATACAAATAAAAATCGTTTCAATTCTAAGAAAACCATTTATGAAAGTGGGAAACTCATTTGGCTACCGCCAATGAAATACTGCAGGGTGTTTTGATGTTTTAACACCAAAATAACTTTGAAAACCTTGTCTCCATATATTTCGCCAGTCTGAAAATTTTACCATTATTATTTTAATTGTGAAACGACCACACTTTGTACATGGGGTTGATTATTTACATGGATGCTTTTGACAATATCTAAACACTTGGTATACTTATTTTAGGGCTATTATAAGACATTATTTAGTATTTTTACGCTGTGCATAAAGTGAAAAACTAGCTTGTTTCAAACTCTGTCATCACAATCCATAATCTGACAATACCTGTGTAGTATTTCTCCTGCATTTCTGCTGCGAACTATAAAAATAACTGGAAATTCTCCTGTCATACAGCCCACAACCAAAGTGATAATGGAAAAAGAAAGGGTACTGCAGGTTGAGAAATGCAATATTAACATTCAAATGGCAGTGCAGTTCAATAGGAGAAATGCACTATTAGAAGTAAAATGGCAAGCTGCTGTGTAATATACATAGGCTGGAGGGCTGTATATCATTGGTCATAGCAATGAATATCAAGAAGTTGTGATATTTATCTAGATTTCTGTATTTATATCTAAAAAATTATGCTGAATTTAGAAATCTAATCAGATTTTAGCTGACTGTCATAAAAATACATTTCATCCACAAAATCTTTATAAAAATAAAAACAGTAACATTATGCACGCGATCGGTCACTAAATACTTCGATCTTGTAAATTGAAATGGAAATTCTTATAAGGAAATCTTATAATAATCATATATAACCGAATAATTATTCTCATAATTAAATATTGTAATAATCTTATAAGAATCATTAGAAAAATATCATTATCATTTCCTTTACTTTCACTGCTTTGGACATCAATTGGAATACCAAAGTACTTGTTATAAATTTTCAAAATGTCAGAGTCCGGTAGAGTCGGCAAAAAAGAAACGATTACTTTTCAGTACTTCTACGTTAATTCCAGAAACCTTTGGCAATTGGATAATGCCATAGACTGGTGAAATGTGCATGTTTTGTTCCACGTAATGCGCACAGCCTAATGGTTTTACTCTTTGTTGCACGGTCTTATTGGCGTTTCGTTGGCCAGTCCTAATTATGATTGAAATTAGCTTGTCAAGTTTTTATCGCAATTTTAGGCCAAATTAATCTGTCTATTTATGTATAATCCGATCAAATGGATTAGTTTTAGGATGTTGCAAAAACCTTTCAAAGACTTGGTAACATATTCAAATACATGTATAATTACATGTATATGTGTTTTGTATCATTATTATCCGTAAACGACTGTACACAAAAATGGTGAAGTTTTTTGATGGGATTGTTGTACGAGGTGTTGATACCGGCTGTTGACAGATAATTTTTCAGGAGTTTTGTGCGCATATGCATTTATCATAAAACTCCCAAACATTCGCTTCGCTCGTGTTTAGTCGTGGGATGAGCCTAATGCGTACACTTACACGGTTCTTCTTACTTCACACCCTAAGAAGACTCTGGTCTCTCTAAACATTTGCAGTGTGTTGTATACTGCATATACTGTAAAAACCTTTGTTTTTACACACACAAAAACAATGTGTTTATGTGTGCGCTGGTAGCTCTGTTCTTATTGTGGATACTGACTTATAATTTGGAGTTTATCATAGTCAGTTTGTAAAACTACAATATGAATTGTAAGTGTATGTTTGACCATGTACGAAAAATTGATACAATGGTGTGCAACACAAAAGAATTACTTAACAAAGCATGAGTAATCCGAGCTAAAACTTTTAGTTACTTGATTAGTCTGTACTGAAATAATATCTACTCAATATTTTTCTTTTGCATATTTATTACAGTTAGCTAGAGTTACGGGCTAATGAGTGGCATCTTATTAAAAATTCATACATTCGACTATCAAAGACTTTTAACTAAAGTTACTGGCTGGATGACTTTAACCTCAATAACATTTTATGCTTTGGAATTTTAAATAATTTTGGCTAGAATTACAGGCTGATGACTGCCATTTTTATACAATTTTCTATTTTTGGGTATCAATCACTTTTAATTAGAGTTACCAGTTAATGATTGTAACTTAATAACATTTAATATATTTTGTGTAATGTGGCAAAGCAGAATCGCAGCAAGAAATTTTTTAAATGATGTTCTGGTTTAAAAGTGGAGCTCAGTTTTTCCCATATAAGCAATCAGTGTCATTAGAATCAACAAAATTTTATTGAGAGAACAACGTATAGTCAAAACAAGTATAATAGTTTATAGAAATAATTTACATTACACAATAAAAACTACATTAATGACTAAATGAAGCTAGGCCGACCTATGTTCACGTTTAGTAAGGTGTGCATAAGCTAGCAAAACTAGAAATTTTACTTGTAACATGAATCATTCATGGCTACCAGCTGTACAGCTAGAAATCGCTGAGCAAAATTCAAAAAAACATTTTGTGTAAATTTGTCAATTTTCAGCGCTATGTGAAAAAAGTCAGTATAAACCAGGCTTAGCAAACTAAATACTCTAAATAATATAAATAAGGATAATTACCAGGCATTTTTTTATTTATTTTTAGCAGCAAGGTTTAATATTTGATTATTCTAGGTTCTTTGAACTATGAAATTATTATAGACCAACTATAAATGGTTCATTAACAAAACATTTTACCTTAATAAGTAACAACAGGGCAAATGCAATATTTAACCATAGGTGAAAATAGAACAACCTAGTGAAAATTATCTCAATTAACTGCAGCCAGTTTAATACCAGCCTAAAATGGTACAAAGAATAAGTAGTCAGTAGAAGTTTTCAGTAAAGATTAAACAACATTATCGTTGAGAGACAGCAAAAGCTCTTTAATTTCTCTAGTCAGGTCCATTCATAAGAGTCTGCAAAACTATGCATTGTTTATAGTGTATTTATCTTGCACCTGTTTCACCAGGTGCTTATTTATTGCAGTCAATTGTATTACAATCACACCTGATATTTATCTTACCTTAGTTGGGCCACCTGGACCTTCTGGCCCACCAGGTATTGCTGGCAGAGATGGCCGAGATGGAGCGGATGGATTGCCGGGAAGGGATGGAGTTGCAGGTAGAGATGGAAAAACAGGTGAAGCTATTGAATAATTGATTAATTAATTTCTACCACTTGCGAAATTAACTTCTTAGCAGGTATTTTTACAAACAAAAAATCTGCACATTTAGCAGTATTTCAATAAAACATTTTGCTAAAATTATAATGGATGGAATTGTTTTACTGGCATGTTAGCAATGAAATTCTTTTTTTGAGGCATAACAAGGATTTATACAATTGCTAATTTATTTACGTTAATATAAGATTAAACGTTTTCAAAAGTCCAATTCTGACCTGCATAATCAGCTAGGAATACTTTATCAAACTAGAAGAAAATTAGCAATTTACAAGAGCGCTACTGCATTTTCACAAATATACCTCACATCTTTCAAAATAATATATATTTGAATTTTAACCAAATTTAACAAAAATGTACTAAATTTTGGTTTACCATCAAGTTTAAAAAGCATAAAAAAGATTTTGTAAAATTAGCATTTTTTACCATTGCTTTCGCTAACTTTAATTACTCAAAATACCATATTCAAGATATATATAAATTTCCCAAGTTTAACTCTAAAACTAGAAAATGTTATGCTTGGCTTGCAGGTGAACCTGGTGCTAAAGGAGAAGCAGCTGGTGGTGCTGTTTACACTAGATGGGGGCGAACCACATGTGGATCTGACGCAGTGCTTATTTATGAAGGTATATTTTTGAGCTACAGTGATTTAACCGAACAATAATGATTTTCATGCATAAATACAATTTATATTTTGAATTAAAATCATTTTTGTCAAAATGCTTTTTTACCGATAAATTAACTTGCATTCAGGTGTTTACTCTAGAGGCTAGCTATGAAATTTGAGACTAAGAAATTTGCGACTATAAAATAAAAGATGAAGAAGCATCGCGTTGCGTTGCATATACTTAGGTCCCAGAATATTTTGGAACAGTAGCCTCGTAAGTCGTGGAAGTAAGGCAAAATAAATAGCATACGTGTATCCGTTAAATTCATCGTGAATTAAAATGCAGTTTTAATGACAATGTTTATATAGCGTTTTTTAGCAAGGCTAATTAATAGTTTGCACGCGCATAGCGTATCCGTTATATCAGAACGTATATATACGCAAACGTTTACTAAGGCGTTATAGCTCAGTGGTAAAGCATCCGGATACACTGGATTGCCTTATGAATCGTCGATGAGCAAACCGTTGTGAGTTCGAATTCATCAGATGGTGGAAAATCAAAATTTTAAGATCTATAGCCGGATTTTGAACATACAGACGGACTTTGAGAAGTATATATATAGATTAATGAATATAGAACAAAAAACTATAACTTAAGTTGAGAAAACTTACCCTAGGACACTTATACTTTGCTAGTACTTAGTTTTGTGAGTAGCATACAGAGTAAAATTTCGAAGCAACTTAATTTTGCAGCTCTGATGAGTGCGAAAATATAGTGGTGTGAAAATAAAGTCAGTGAAGCAAACATAATTAGATTCCTCAGGTTCGGTTCACCAGTACAAAAATAGTTTTCAATTTGGGACTAGTTTGTAATTGTAAACCGCAGGTAGAAGTATTTGGTTGAGATCGATAATGCAATTTGATCGTTTGCTGCTATTTGTTTTTTGGACTATTAATGAACAAAGCTATTTAATTCAGCATTTTCGCTCACTCATTATGATAGTTTAGTTTCGCTCATGAAGTTTTCGCGAGAGGATGACTCCGCGAAAACGCGAAAGTTAGATAAGGCGAATACATAAGTGTCGTAAGGTATATACACACTAAATAGAAGTTAATACATTATGGCGAATTAATTCCTTAGTGAAACTAGGTTAGAAGCCCGCATACCTGTCAAATTAATTAATGTAAACCTTTTTCAAGCTTTGCGTTTTATATTTTTAGAGTAATCTATACACACACAGCTTAACTCTATTAATCATATTGTATAAAATGAATAATCATAAGACAATAATTGCTTTCAAGATATAATAAGTCGCCAGGAATAGTTACACTATTATTAGTTAGAGAGATAACAAAAACTGCCATTATATGTAAACATAGAAATTTAGATTTGTTGGTGAAGAATTTATTTCACATACACATATATATATATATTTTTCTTGTGTATCTACCCAACCAGATATAAAGAGTTAAATGTACTTTGTAACTATAAAAACTACTCTTATAAAGTAGTATTGCCAACATTATTCATGGTTTCTTTTAACTGAAACTTGTTAGGCTGCAGCTCAAGAGCAGCAACCCAACGTGAATTATTATTCAGGTAAAAGCTTTCAATCTTTCACCTGAATAATTATTCAGCTATACCAAGGATTATTATTCAGCTATACGCCTTTGTATTGAAGGATGTGGAATTTTTCCTTGCAAATTTTATCAGATGAATAGTGAACATTTGATGAAATGAATTTTTGCGCTAAAAATGAGTTTGAAAGTATAAAATATTATGTTTGAAGTAAAAATTCAAATGATTTAAACTACTCTATATCTAATAGCTTAAAACTTACTTTATACATTGCATTGTCTACTTGACTACTCTAAGATCAAAATATCTTAAACCCAAAGTATGTGCGCAATAACAAAATCATATGAATTCTTAGGCTTTGCCGGAGGAGCTGGGAACAACAAGGAAGGAGGAGGAAGCAACTACCAGTGTTTGGTAAATGATGCTGAGTATAGCAGTGATGATACAGTTAGAATATCCAGTTACATTGCGGGTACAGAATATAAGACTTTCTCCTACGATGTAGTCAGCACTTCTGCTCATAACGAGAATGCTCCTTGTGCCGTCTGCGTTGCTAAAACAAGATCATCAGTAATCATGATTCCTGGTAAAAGGAGCTGTCCCAGTAATGATTGGACCTTTGAATATGAAGGTATGCTATGCGTAAGTAATATAACTAGTAAAAGAGTCTTTTTATGATGTATTGCTACAAAAGTCTTACCCAATGGGTTAATTTTTTGGTGGAGATTAAACCAAATTACTGTAACTATGGCTAACCAAAATATTTGAGCAGGTTCCTGAATTGCGTTTAACTTGTAACAGCAATCTTTTAAACAAATATTTTTTTGATATATTATTAGCTATATATTTGCGATCTGTGTAACCACTGAATTTGTGATTTATATTTTTTGTAATTTTTGTGACAACCAAAATCTTTTTTATTATTTTTCTATAAAAACCTGCACCTCACTGTTACTCACTTTACTGTATATTCTAAGTCCATGATTGCAGAATCTATAGTATTTACAAAATGGTATAATTTGAGTATGACATTTGACATTAAGATCGGTTTCTGCCTGTTTTAGTCTGAATTTGTATAGTTAAATTTAATGAGTCTATAGCAAAAAATGCATAGAGTTATAAGCCAAAGTCATTTGCTAATAGCTAGAATGCTGGCAAAATTTATTTTGCTAGTTCATGGTTTGTTTAAAAAATTATAGATTGATGTATATCACTTACTCATATTTAGTATTAGATGTATAACCTTTACTTTGAAATCAGGAAGTTTTAGAGCAATTTCATTAAACTAATTTGTAGGCTACTTGATGTCCGCATCTTACATTGATAGAGGAAGGACAACATATGAGTGTGTTGATGCTGAGCCAGAGTACGTAGATGGAGAGAGTGCTAATAAGGATGACGATGCACTTTTGTACTTCAACAAAGCGGCCTGTAATACAGGAGTTCCTTGCCCACCGTACGATTCAAACAAAGCCATTACATGTGTCGTCTGCACCAGCAACCTCCTGTCATAGTTGCAAGAAAGTTTGAATTAAAACTTAACATAATTTCTAAAATTCAAACATAATGTTCTATTTTTGGTCATATTTTTACATAGACTTACTTTCTGCAATATCTTTAAAATGGGTTGTGATATTAGTTATAACATCAATGGAAATAAATAATTTCAACTTGTTTAACACATTCTGAATTTTCCCGTGTATAAATTTATGAAGTTTTCTCATGATTTATTGTGCCGCTGTAGTACTACTTACTGCGTCAAATGATCCAAATAAAGAAGACATATACTTACAAATCATTTCTAACACACCAGTTTTGTTGCTCAGCACAATTCTGTTGGAGTTTTGCGGCTGCTTGTATAATATACTACTGTGTATACCAAAAGTCAAATTAATTCAGCCACTAAAACGCTTCATAATGACGCTCAAGATTACTAATGAAGCTCTCACATTTTTTCACGCTGATTAAGTTACTATCATTTGTAGTCACTAAAATGACTTGAAAATCAGCAGTAAGAGCAAATCAATATAACTTATAAAACATATTTTAAAGATTTAAATAGAAAAATGAATTAACGCTCAACTTTATTAACAGCTCTGTATTATAGGACCCAATAGAGTTATCTTTTTATAAAAAATAATTGGTATATAGGAAAATGAAAATTATAGCAATTTATTTGGAAATAAATTTTATTAATTCATTTCCAAATTATTCAGAAACTGTTAGAAAAAGTATCATGTAAAAAGTTTTGTAGAAATAATTCATTTGTTTTACTCTAAATAAAACATGTTATGGTAGGTTGTACATGTGTCTTTTCTCTTTTGTTAACTTGCTGTGATTTTAATGGCTAAATGATAAGATGTGGTATTTCATTTGTAAAATAGTTTTGTTTCTTGTTTCAGTAGATAGTTGTACAGATTCAGTCGGAATAAATAAATCGAGGAGTTTTTCTTAGCCTGCCAAATAATTTTAAACTATGCACAGCCTTGTATAGAGAAGATTACTCCCACTCCTCAAAACTAATTATTTGTTTTAAAGAAAATAGTTTTGGCCAAGTAGATTCTGTACATCAAAACAGAAAACAGCATTGGCACCAAGTTTAGCAATATATAAGTGGTGCAGTGTATTAGTTTTTGAGGCCAATGTCTTTTGAGCTGATTGGCAAACAAACTCCTAAACTGCACTATCAAATATGTTATGTTAGTTGCACTACTTTCATGGTTTGAGAGCTGCCATCTATTAAAACAAACTCTACATGGTGAACGGCCAACTTTGATGTTTTATATGTAAATTAGAAAAAAAAATTCAATATTTCTTGAACAGGCTTTTGCAAAAAAATTGTTAGAGCACACAGAGCCACTAGTACTTTCAAACATTGAATTTAAACACAAAATTGTTGTTGGTCGAGAGTTAGCTGGTTGCATAGTTTAAGAGTTTTTCTGGGGTTTTTTACAGTCGTGGCAAAATCGGGATCTGTTGTCGATCCCTGGCTGCACACAAATTAATTGTTCTGAATAAACACTTCAGCACTTCTTTAAAAGCTTCAGAAAAGGAATCCCTGCAAACAAAAAATCTTCTCTGAATAATTACTGGCAAAACTTCAGAAAACTACACAGAATGCCTTAAAAGTGGCAGCTTGTTTAAAATTTGATTGCACCAAGTTTTAGTTGATTATTGAAAAAAGTATTGATGTTTTTCTATTATTTGAGATAGGAAAACTCACTGTTAAGATATTTGAATATTAAAATGGATAAAATTGATTGCAGTCAAAACCCTCAGCAAAAAGTGCCCAGAGCTGTCCAAAATGATTTAGATACTGAAACAGTCTGTCCTTATATTTTGTATTCACATCGGCTACTCCAAAAAAGTCTAGTATTACATGAATTCATTGACATATTATTTATTTTGCATTTGCCTATGACTGCTAAAATAAAACTTTAAATGTAGCTACACATACATTATTATAAATCTGTAAAACGCTTCCGAAAAGGGTTATTAGAAGTTTGTTGTGTTAGTTTCTTCTAAATGCTGTGTGAACCTCTGAATACTGACTACGAATAATTCTCACAAGAGTTATGTTGTCAAGTTAACTTATTTCATTGCAGCCTTGCTATCAGCAAAGTTTTCAGTTGCTACCACACACATATCAACTTAACATAATAGTTAATAGGTCTATGGTAGCTACCCACACCGGAAATTAGTTACTAGATAAATAACACAAACTGCATCGTTGAAAAGAATATGTTCGAATATATGGCAAAACCACCAGCATCTTTAAAAAAGTCATGTTTAGTCATTGCTATCTAGTCATTACTAGTTTTAATTTGTAGAAAAAAATTTACTGGTCAGATTTGATTAGTTGTTTCAAGTACAAGCAAATGGTTTTTAGTTGAACAAATTAGTCAACACCAAAACAATGTCAACTACTTTCAAATCAGAGAAGGTTAACCTAATGATTTTGAAAAAAGGTTAATAAAGCCATTTTTGCACCTGGTAGGCGGTTTGTGAGATGGATTCACTTTTTTCACGTAGTAGTGCTGAGCATACAGTTTTTTGAGCAGCTCTTAATATTTACTCCGTTGACATTGAGTAGAGCTATGCAGAAAAACCTGTCGGTACAGCTCTTATTAAACTTCATTAACCTATCTATCAGACAATACTTTGGCAAATGTATTCAATATGTTCTTCTAATCATGTTTTGCATTATCTTCAAACATATGGCTCTATTATACCATTTTTACAAACCAAAAAGTTTGCATCTCGGCTAAAGGTTTTTATCTAAAATATCCATTCAAGTTGTGGCGACTTAAATAGTTTCAGCTCATAGAATAGGATAAACTACTCTACCGTAGTAAACTCAAATCCTGTATGTATCATATCTAGATTTATTTTCATCTTTAGTACTAAGATATCTAGCTTTCACTGTGTTGTACACACAGGTTGGTAGTGATAAAACTCTGCTCTTATAAGTGGTTCTTGATATGCCCAGATTACCAATGATCTGTAGGGGTGTGATTTACAAAAGCTTATTAGTTGCAAATTTGGCTTTAAAATCAGTATAAACTTCACTATTGAAAAATAGCATGTCATCGGTAAAATTGGGGCAGTAAGGTTCAATTGATTGTTTAGCCTGATAATTAATGAACAAATATCGTATACATGTATATGATATTTTTTACATTTATATGGAAACACTAGACACTGACATTAAAAAAGTCTATACTTATACAGCTTGAGCTATGTCAGAAGTAAAATACATGTATGTGTACTACACCCTAGTACGATGACTATTAAAATAAATTCATCAAGCAGGCCAAGCCAGTAAACTATATATGTGTAATTTTCATACACAAAATGATCTGTTTAAACTTGTATGATGTGACTCAAATCTTCTTTCGTTAGATATGGGAGTAGTATAGTGAGAGCAGATCTACACACACTAGGCGGAGCTTAGGGAGCAGGAAGTGACATCACATCAGGATCTGTTTGATTGACAGTTGGGGGGCAGAGCTAGGCGGTGTTGAGTCATGGTGTGAGTCATGGCAATCTGTGTGATTCGTGGTGCGAGTAATGGTGTGAGTTGGTTGGTGACGTCGCGGTGGTGGTGTCGGTGGCCGAGTGGTGAGTCGGGCCGCGAGACGATTCGCGGTTGTATTTGGGATTATCGGATTTCGTTGGCGTCCGGTAGAGGTCGCTCTTCCGTGCCGTTTCGGGGATTGACGGAGAGCTCGGTGGCGACGGGTTGACGGACGGTGGCAGATGGATTTCGAGATCGTCGGAGCTTGTATGTATTTTCTTTTTTCCGATCCCGAATGAGAATGATGTGTCTGCGAACGAATATTCATTTTGATTGTAAACTTCATAAATTCTGAAATTATCTATCGCCTCTAAGTCTTCATCAGGATTAAAACTTTTCAGAATTGACGGAGCATGCCATCTGAAGGAATTCAGAGAGAAATTAAAACAAAGATTATAAACTCTGTATATCAAGACAGTAATGAGTTAAGGAAATGATATTATGATTAAATTTTATATAGTTTATTTGATGATATATCATAGGGATTTAAACTTACTATCAATGGATATGTTATTGAATAAAAGTTTTGTATATAAAAATGCTAAAACATAATATAAAAAAGACTATTGAATTTCATTCAATCCCAATTTTCTTCTTCTTCTTTCATTGTCGAATGAGAATGAACTGTCTACAATCAAAACATACATTATTTTTAGTGAGATATAGTAAAAGTAAGACATACAATCAGATTAGATCATTCATTCAAACTAAAAATCAAATATAATGTAATACTTACTGAAGAAGAAGAAGATCCATCCTTTTTCTGAATGGAATCTTCCTGTTGAGATACGGGAGCCTGCAATTGCAATGATTACAGTCAGGATGGTTTACTATATCCTTGCTGAGATAGTAGACTCTACATTCACAATGGACTCCAACTTAAATTGTAAATTTCAATTGCATTAGTCATCGAATCATAGAATGATATGCAAGATGTAATGCAGACAGAATAGGATATGCAATCAGCTAGAGTAGGACATACAGACAATAAGAAAAACAAATATGTTACATCACATAGTCAGACTAGGACACACAGACAGAGGAGGATATTCAGTTAAAATAATCTGTTTTAATCTGAGTAGGGATATAACATACACTTTGCTAAGATATTGGAGTTTGCAATTGCAATGAATACAATCAGCCTAGAACACATAGTTACTACTCAGAAGAGAAGATTCATTGTATCATTCCTACATAACATCTAGATTGAATTTGTAGTACTTACTGTAAACCGTAATCTTTCGTTGAGATCTTGATAGAACTTTTCACGTAAGAGAAATCGACAAGCTTTTCGCTTCCGAACGCTTATTTCCATTCCATGAGAGCAGTAACCCCATCGCTTCACACATTTATCTACACATTGTAATCGTTCTTGAAATTTCCTTTTTCTGTTGTCTCTGGTACTCATTGTGAAGTTATGAACTGAATTGAAAAGGCATATTCCCTCGAAGGATTTATAACAAGTAGAAGTGTTGTCGCGGTTCAATAATTTTGTGATCTAATGATATATATAAACAGTTTTCGCGAAATTCACTTTCGCGAAATTCAATTTAGCGAAAGTTGACTGTATAATATATATGTGTAATTTCGCGAAATCCAATTTCGCGAAATTCACTTGCTGTAAGAGATCATCAAGAGTGTTAATAAAGTACAGAGAATAAGTATATGTACAATTATTATAAAGTGCTGTCAGAGATCATCAGGATTGTTAATAAAGTACAGAGAATAAGTATATGTACAATTATTATAAAGTGCTGTAAAAGATCATCAGGAGTGTTATTAAAGTACAGATAATAAGTATATGTACAATTATTATAAAGTTCTGTAAGAGTTCATCAAGAGTGTTAATAAAGTACAGAGAATAAGTATATGTACAATTAGTATAAAGTGCTGTAAGAGATCATCAAGAGTGTTAATAAAGTACTGAGAATAAGTATATGTACAATTATTATAAAGTGCTGTAAGAGATCATCAGGTGTGGTAAAAAAGTACAGATAATAAGTATGTGTACAATTATTATAAAGTGTAGTAAAAGACCATCAAGAGTGTTAATAAAATACAGAGAATAAGTATGTGTACAATTATTATAAAGTGTAGTAAGAGATCATCAAGAGTGTTAATAAAGTACAGAGAATAAGTATGTGTACAATTATTCTAAAGTGCTGTAAAAGATCATCAGGAGTGTTAATAAAGTACTGAGAATAAGTATGTGTACAATTATTATAAAGTGTTGTAAGAGAACATCAGGAGTATTAATAAAGTACAGAGAATAAGTATATGTACAATTATTATAAAGTGCTGTCAGAGATCATCAAGAGTGTTAATAAAGTACAGATAATAAGTATATGTACAATTATTATAAAGTGCTGTCAGAGATCATCAGGATTGTTAATAAAGTACAGAGAATAAGTATATGTACAATTATTATAAAGTGCTGTCAGAGATCATCAGGATTGTTAATAAAGTACAGAGAATAAGTATATGTACAATTATTATAAAGTGCTGTAAAAGATCACCAGGAGTGTTATTAAAGTACAGATAATAAGTATATGTACAATTATTATAAAGTTCTGTAAGAGATCATCAGGTGTGGTAAAAAAGTACAGAGAATAAGTATGTGTACAATTATTATAAAGTGTAGTAAAAGACCATCAAGAGTGTTAATAAAATACAGAGAATAAGTATGTGTACAATTATTATAAAGTGCTGTAAGAGATCATCAAGAGTGTTAATAAAGTACTGAGAATAAGTATGTGTACAATTATTATAAAGTGCTGTAAGAGATCATCAAGAGTGTTAATAAAGTACAGAGAATAAGTATATGTACAATTGTTATAAAGTACTGTAAGAGATCATTAGGAGTGTTAATAAAGTACTGAGAATAAGTATGTGTACAATTATTATAAAGTGCTGTAAGAGATCATCAAGAGTGTTAATAAAGTACTGAGAATAAGTATATGTACAATTATTATAAAGTGCTGTAAGAGATCATCAGGTGTGGTAAAAAAGTACAGAGAATAAGTATATGTACAATTATTATAAAGTGCTGTAAGAGATCATCAAGAGTGTTAATAAAGTACTGAGAATAAGTATATGTACAATTATTATAAAGTGCTGTAAGAGATCATCAGGTGTGGTAAAAAAGTACAGAGAATAAGTATGTGTACAATTATTATAAAGTGTAGTAAAAGTCCATCAAAAGTGTTAATCAAATACAGAAAATAAGTATGTGTACAATTATTATAAAGTGTAGTAAGAGATCATCAAGAGTGTTAATAAAGTACAGAGAATAAGTATGTGTACAATTATTCTAAAGTGCTGTAAAAGATCATCAGGAGTGTTAATAAAGTACTGAGAATAAGTATGTGTACAATTATTATAAAGGGCTGTAAGAGATCATCAAGAGTGTTAATAAAGTACAGAGAATAAGTATATGTACAATTATTATAAAGTGCTGTAAAAGATCATCAAGAGTGTTAATAAAGTACAGAGAATAAGTATATGTACAATTATTATAAAGTGCTGTCAGAGATCATCAGGAGTGTTAATAAAGTACAGAGAATAAGTATATGTACAATTATTATAAAGTGTAGTAAGAGATCATCAGGAGTGTTATTAAAGTACAGATAATAAGTATATGTACATCTAATCTGATTGTATGTCTTACTTTTACTATATCTCACTAAAAATGATGTATGTTTTGATTGTAGACAGTTCATTCTCATTCGACAATGAAAGAAGAAGAAGAAAATTGGGATTGAATGAAATTCAATAGTCTTTTTTATATTATGTTTTAGCATTTTTATATACAAAACTTTTATTCAATAACATATCCATTGATAGTAAGTTTAAATCCCTATGATATATCATCAAATAAACTATATAAAATTTAATCATAATATCATTTCCTTAACTCATTACTGTCTTGATATACAGAGTTTATAATCTTTGTTTAATTTCTCTCTGAATTCCTTCAGATTGCATGCTCCGTCAATTCTGAAAAGTTTTAATCCTGATGAAGACTTAGAGTTCATGTAAATCTCACTTCGATCCAATATCATGAGAGCTGGTGTCAACCATTGAAATGATGAGGGAATGTTATACTTTTGAGGATCGATGATCGAACATAATACCACACGCTCTCCCTTACGTTCAACGAAGAATTGCAACGCAATCTCACAACTGTCATTTTCTTCAGACTTATTTGCTTGTATTACTTCTAACGAAGCTGGAATATCCAAAACTTTTAGATCAATCCATTTCCATGGTTCTTGCATTTCCTCGGTTTTAAAAACTGTTGCAATAGGTGACGTAATTGTCTCATCTCCTTCCATATAATTTTCCTTGGATTCGAATATCCGCTTTACTACCGAACTTTTTCTTGATGATCTTCATAATGACGTAGTTCTGTTCAATCTAGACTTGGTTGGTCTTCTATACTCTCTTTGTTTTATATTCAATTGGGAAGTTCTTTCAGAAATAATGTCGATATTCATACTATTGGAAGTTGACTCCTCAGAAGCTCCAGTAACAATCAACACTAACTAATAATACTTCATCAATTTATACATTATCTTTAAAAAAGTAGTGGAACCATAACAGCGATGGATAATTTCAGAATTTATGAAGTTTACAATCAAAAGGAATATTCGTTCGCAGACACATCATTCTCATTCGGGATCGGAAAAAAGAAAATACATACAAGCTCCGACGATCTCGAAATCCATCCGCCACCGTCCGTCAACCCGTCGCCACCGAGCTCTCCGTCAATCCCCGAAACGGCACGGAAGAGCGACCTCTACCGGACGCCAACGAAATCCGATAATCCCAAATACAACCGCGAATCGTCTCGCGGCCCAACTCACCACTCGGCCACCGACACCACCACCGCGACGTCACCAACCAACTCACACCATTACTCGCACCACAAATCACACAGATCGCCATGACTCACACCATGACTCAACACCGCCTAGCTCCGCCCCCCAACTGTCAATCAAACAGATCCTGATGTGATGTCACTTCCTGCTCCCTAAGCTCCGCCTAGTGTGTGTAGATCTGCTCTCACTATACTACTTATGGGTAAGCTATCAGGCCAGCCCGGTTTACTATTCCACGACCGAACGAGTGGAGCGAAGTTTGAGAGTTTTCATGATAAATGCATGTGCACACAACTTACGAAAATTATTCATCAACAACGTCGCATACTCTTGTCTCGAAATCTCATCAACAAATTTAACCATCGTTTTGTAGAGTCGTTAAAGTATAATAACGATACAAGACACACATAAGCCTAATTAAGTATGTTACCAATTCTTTGTAAATTGTCGACAGTCTCTTAAAACTTACCCATCTGATCGGATTATACACAAACAGACAGATTAATTTGGGCAAAAATCGTCACAAAACGCTTGAAAAGCTTGGTTTAATAAAAGTTAACTCCGGCAAACAAAACGCCGAGTGACGGAAAATAGAACTAGAGTTGCCCCGATTTTAATATCAGAATCGGTATCGGTGCCGATATGGGGTTTAAGTATCTGAATCGGTATCGGTCGATCTTCTCTTAAAAATCGAAAACTTCAGATACTTTTTAATGGATCAACTATTTAACATAAAACAGTATTTTAGCCTGCTACACTAATAAAAAATTATCAGCTGCAAGTTCCTTACTTTTACCTAATAAATTGTGGGCCTGTCACACAATCTATTTCGTGCCTATAGCCTAACAAACATCCACACAGCTGAGGAATCTTTTGGCTTTAGTCAGGACGTAATCACAAAGTGCGGTATTTTCCAATTACGGCGATATGATTTATTACAGCCAATCACGAACGTGATAAAAATTGATGATAACAAGAATGCAGTGGATTGTTTCTATTTACTAGCATTACGAAAGTTATTTGAGTAGTCGATGCATAAAGTTATCCATCTCACTCTTGATCCTGACGATATGATGTATCGTTTGTATCGCATAAAATAATCTCAGTGGCTTATCGGTATTTAGCCTGTCTTCCATCATCTGCGGCTAGTGCGTCCTTCTTCAGTAGGACTGGCTACATCAATAGTGATAGAAGATAAAGGCGTCTCACTGAGGTAATTGATTCATTAACAGTAATTGAAAGCAACATTTATTTGAACTAAACTTGTACAGGCGCAGGAGTTCGTTCAGCAGTAGAAGAGAGACTTCATTATCACAGAGAAAGTTTTACCACTACCAGTAATTACTATTATTAATAGGTAACAGATTAAAAAAAACATGGACTGCTTTGTTACTAGATGCACGGTATGGCAGTATGTGAATATATATACATGTAAATCTTTTCTCCATAAATAAAAACAAATAAATACATCAATATTTATATTTTCTTTGCATTAATTTTATAATTGCATAATGAAATTAACAGTTATCTATGCAACACAAAGGATCTAAATCGGTATCTGAATCGGATTATTTTTCAATAAGAATCGGTACATCGAATCGGTATTTGAATCGGCTGGTGAAATTAGAATCTTGGTATTTCTAAATAGAACCAATGAGTCATGCGCATTTTGCAAAAAAATAACGTGCACATTTCACTAGTCTATATCATTGTCAAATTGCCGAAGGTTTCTGTAATTAATGTAGGAGTACCGAAATCGTTTCTTTTTAGCCGATTTCAAAGTAACTGATATTTTGGAAACTTTTAGGTACTTTGGTATTCTTACTGAGGTCCTAAGCAGTGAAAGTAAATGAAATGACGATGATATTTTTTTTAACGATTCTTATGAGATTATTACGATATTTAATTATAAGTTTGGATGACTATTGAAGTGCAATAGTCACATTAACAACATCAGTGATGGGTAATATATAACTGGTATTATTTTTAGTACATAGTTTTGTTAAATACATTTTCTAAAAATCCATATAAATGTCACAACTTCTTGATATTGTTAGCTATGACGATTTGAAATGTAAACAAAATTGTGCATTGGTTTTCTATTATTACTGTATTACTATATTAATACTATTGGTTATTCTAATAAAATCGGTGCATTTTACTTCTAATATTGGCCAATATTGCATTTCGCCTATTGCAGGGGAGAGATATAAACATATAATTTTTTCCTTTCATTATGGCTTTTTGTCGTGACCAAACAATTTTTTAAATAGATTTTCTAAAAGTCTATATAAGTATCACAACTTCTTAACATTGTTAATTATGATGTTTTAAAATGTAAAAAAAATGTGCATTGGTTTTATATTATTACTATATTAATAATATTGGTTTATCTAATAATATCGGTGCATATTCCCTCTAATATTGGCCAATCTTGCATTTCTCCTATTGCAGGGGGAAAATAGAAACATATGATCTTTTCCTTTCATTATGGCTGTTTGTTGTATATAATAACACCCACACCCAGTACATTACAGCTAATATTGCAGTTATCCTATTGCGATGTAGTGCCATTTGACTGTTAATATTGCATTTATCAACGATCAGTACCCTTTTTTTCCAAAATCACTTTGGTCATAGGCTGTATGACAGTGGAATTTCTAGTGATAGTTTTAACATTGCCAAGAGGAAACTTTTGCTTAGCCTGTGTTACAGATACTCTAGAGTTACTAAAAGGCAATAGACACATTGTCATGAATAGACCACTGCTTTTAGACCATGAGTAATCAGTGCTTGGGCGTAATATCAGCTCAGCAAAAGATAGTCTAAAACATTAAATTATGTATATATGTGAAGTATGAATTCAACAACTATGACAGCCTTACTAGAAAACTAAAAAAAGAATTAGAAAAATAAGATGTTAGCAGGTTCATTCCTAAATACAGAACTAATGGTAATACAGAATAAATAAATAAATTCTTAAATTGTGTGTTCAAAATACACGCAATTTTGTAAACAATATGGACACTTTGCTAGCCTGTACTAAGTATATCCTAATGATGCCATTATACAGGCGTTACACCATTGTAAATATAACACCGCTCTTTGCCCTTTTGCGGGCAAAGCGACATTTTTGTCGCTTCGCAATACTCCTTTAAATGGGCAGAGCGAAATTTTTGTCACCATAGTAACATATTTCTTTTATTGCGGCTTTTGGTTAGTTAAATGCCGTTTTTGTTTACTTTTTGATTGATAGAAAGCTACGATATATTGGCTTAGGTTAGCCTTTAAAAATGATTTCTATTTGCACAAAACGATCTTTTTTAGCAGTATTAAATGAATAAAAATTACGAAAAAATTAGAAAATCGTTCTAAATAATTTGTAATTATCTTTTTTCTTTTTGGTTCTGTTTTAGCTGTTATTTACTGAAAGCTTCGAGAGTTTTAATTTAGTTTATCGTCATGATGACTTCTAAGAGAATCCTCCGTGATTATTCTAATACAGCAAGTACTAGGACCGGAGTTACTAAGAGCATAGCAGCTGACTGCGATTTTTTAGATTTAGTAGCAAGAGATGACAATGAATCAGGTTCAAATTGTGATTCTAACTGTTTTACATCTAGAATTGATATTGTTGAGGAAGCTGGTAGCAGTAATGATGATGAGGTGGGTGGGGTGATGCCAGTGCCTGGAGGGATATTACCAATATGAAGAGAGATAAATCTTCTACCATTCATCAGTTTGTAGTAGTGACAGGTCCAGTATTTGCTCCAGTAGATGCTGTGTGATTGGTTCAAAAAGACAAGAATAAGCACATGGTGCAAAGGCTGTGTCGTAAGCCTATATCCAAAAGAATTATCCTAAAGGATAATTCTTTTGGATATAGTATGCAGAAATTGGGCTTATTAAAGTGTACACTTGCATCATAAAAGGATATACAATATACATAAATATTTATCTTGGTAGACCTACATATATATAAATATATTTATGTTATACAATTTTATTCTTTAACTAAAAGCAAGTGCAAAAGCATGTAAAAAGAGAACTCTACGCTATAAACCTAAAAGATAATTAGTGGAGTATGAAATATTTGAAAAATTATTACGAAGAAAGTAAACTTTTAGTATTTGCGCTACAAATTTGTTTCGTGCGAAGCACTCATCAGGCGCATTGTACTAAAAAATTTTTTAGTACAATGCGTCTGATGAATGCTTAGCACGAAACAAATTTGTAGCGCAAATACTACAAGTTTACTTTCTTCGTAATAATTTTTCAAATATATATATATATACATCTGGACATATAAATGTATACATATGCAGGCTTATACATAGATATATGCACACAATAACATAAAAAAGAGTGTATAAACTTTTTAAAAGAAATTGATTTTTTGGAAAACTAATTCGCCCAGGGTGGTCTGATATAGTCCTGAAAATTCGCCCGCGAAAGAGTTAAGATGGCCCTGAACTCAAATATTGTTTTAGTAAAGATTTTAATAAATATCTAAATTGTTGGATAAGTTACTCAACTCATTAGGTAATTAATATACTACCAGTGCAACGCTTGGCACTCAGCTAGTTAAGTATACCAGTTCCCTAGCAGTCAATTTTGTTATGTGAGGCTGTAAAGTGTGTAGGAAAAGTGTAAAGAGAAAGTAGCTGTTTAACTTACTCTCGGCCTAGCTGTTAAAGAGCTGAGAATAAATTGCGCAAATGTTTTAAAAAAAGAGAAAATTAATATTGGTGCGGCTGCTAAAGGGTCGGTATATCAAGGTGAAAGTCTTGAGTTGGGGTCTCCTCAAAAAACATGTTAATGTTAACTTTCCACTGTGGTGACAGAAAGATGAACAGACAGACATCACTCTTATTATAGCAAATATATGTTTTTGTTTTACTTGATTTTAGAGAAAAAATATTGTGTACTGTTCTTTTTTGCAGAACAGATCTTTTAGTGTAGCAAAAATGAAGAGTAGAAGTAAAACGAGATTGAACTTGTGCCTTTTCTTTAGCTTTTTGAAAAAATACCGTAATCATAGACCATAAACCAAGTGAAGTGACTAGGAAATGAGAGAGTTTAGTGATACAAACTAATTATACCACAGCTACTATAGTCTTAAATTAAAATTTTTAGTCAGTCTATTTTTGAGAAACAATGGGGGATTTTGTAAAGATCTGAGAAAATATTTCGCCATTTACATGTATTTTACTGATAGTACAATGTAAAGTCCTTATAATGTAACCATTCCTGGAATGGATTATTTATGTTGTAGGAGCGTCTACTCTACGTAAAAAATACTAAACTGGTACTAAAGTTGAATAGAGCAAAAGTTTTGGTAGTTAATAATAATAATTATAATAATTATAATTTAGCTCAACAATCTGAATTGGCTGATAAAGTTGTTTTGTTTAAAACAATTACAAATAATACTTTTTTTTGGCGAAATCAGAGTTTTACGACACTTATAGATACTGTTTTATTTGCAGTTTTTTTGAATATGTCTTGCTTTCTGCTGCATGTTTTCGTTACCATTAAAAATAATTTTCAAATCATTCTTTACTGCTTTGGATTGCAAAACTCTAACTTTTTTTGCCTTCTTAAAGGTGTTCGCTTTTTTCAGTATATTCTTATATGGCTAGGTGTTCATTCACTCAAAGGTACGGGCTTGTTTGTAGTATTTAGTTGAGTCAAGTCAGTTGCAAAACGTTGACAGAGTGCTTTGTTTTACACATAATTTTGTGCAAAACATTTGGTTATGGCAGCCATTGATTAATTCGGTTTAACAATAGTAAAATAGAATTTGCTGTATGATTCTTATAGAACCATTTCTAATAAAATTAGCAACAATGTTTAAAAAAACAAATGTATATCATATCTTAAAGTACTAATGTAGACGAAATAACATTTATGCAAAAACGCTCTAAGATTTAAGCCATAAATAGAAACATACAAGCAAATTAAAAAAAACTTTTGGTTTTAAAAACAAGGTTTTTTGGAAAAATGTATCTTAATTCTATAAACAAAAATTTAGGTGAAGTTATTATTTAAACTCATTTTTAAATTTTTGAATCATTGACATCCTTGAATACATACAATAAAAGGTTTTTTGGAAATTACTAAGTTTACGACAAACAAAGCCACTACTAGCCATTCTGTTAGAGAGGTATATGTTGGTTTATTTGCCTCTGAGTCAATCAGGATTACGCTGGTAACTTTTCAGTGAGCAGCCTATGGCCAATCTGCATGAATTTGGATATGTATACAATTGTTGCCCAAATTACAAACCACCAACCAGGTTTCTTGAAATAGTTTCATCGGCTACTTGGTGGCTATATAGCAAAGATTTTTTGCCTTTAAAACCATTTATTCTAGATTCATTTTTATTTATTACACATTTGATCTGTTGGTATGAAAGCAAGAGCCTGCCTTTAACATTTGCATTGTGAAACTATATTTAATATATTATGGTCTGTTTTGATCAATGATACACTGGATTCATAGGAAAAATAAAAACACTTGTCACTATAGGTCAAGTCAGAAAAAGAACAGTGAATAAAAACAATGTATAATAATGATTACATAGTTGTTGCATATTATTTCTGTAGAAAATATATGAATTTGTCATGTTTATTGAAGGTTTGGGAAGAGCCATAGAATTATCCGGTATAAGTTGAGCAGCCATATGGATAAAATGCACAATCATCTCTGTAGTGCAGGTAGGTAACAGAGCACCTATAGAGAACACCATTAATTGTGCAGTACCACCAGTACTTGTGGTAGTGTCAGTAGTATAGTCCTCTCTTCTCTCTGCTAAGTTCATTCTCTCCTCCATCTTCTCTATTTTCTGCAACATGAAATATATTTGAGTTTTATATTACTTTTTGTTTTATATTACCACCAAATCTTTTGTTAATTTTTTAAAACAGAATATCACTGCAATGGCAAAAGATTACAGCAAATTTGGCTAATACAATGAGACCTCTACTGGTCACATGTGTAGAAAAATATACATCGCAATGTGATTCTCAAGTTAACTATTATTACAAGAGCAGCTATTATTGGGTGTTTCATCATTGTCTGTGCATGAATTTTGATCGAACTTAATTTTTTGGTAGAATATTGGTGCTTTCGAAAGCGTCAAAACTTTGAATAAGTAGTAAGTGGGTTTGAAAAATAACAAATGCGAGAGGAAAATAATTTTCAATTATTTTGTATCAAATAATCTTATAAGAAATTTTTTTAAATAAGAACTTTTTGTGTAGTGAAATAGCTTAAAGCAACTATATACATACTAATAATTTTAATTATATTAATTAAATTTTTTTCATAATAAAAACAAGCAAAATATTCCCACAAAAAAGATAAAAAAGTATTGATAGCGGTTAGCGCCAGGCTACATAAAAGTTTAAAACTACAAAGTGTACTAAATTGTGCAGTTTTAAATTTCATATTTTTACATAATCTTTGTCTTTTGAAAAACAGTAATATTATTATTAAAATTCTCATAAAAACACAAAATACCACAAATTTGATAAGAGACATTCTCAAACTGAGAAGCCAGGTTGGAAAAAACAATAAAAGCGTGTTCCAAAATTAGACTGCAATTTAGACTTTAGGAAAATCGAAAAAATGAAGTTTATTAATTTAGCCAAAAATGATTCATAATGCAAAAGCCTTTGGGTGTTGTTACTATATTTTAAGGAACAGTTTAAAAAATTGCCAGAATAAGTTTAAGATTTGATATGAAAGTACTATATATCAAAATGCCGTGCTTTCACTAACCTGGTTCATTGTTACCACTGTTCTTCATGACCACCATCCATTGGCATCCACTTCTACATTCATCATGAACTTTCTGGGGCAGAAAATTTGTATCAGATATTTTTACAAGGAACAATTTCAACACTGATTTCAGTTTCTTTGGCTGCCACTTCACCTCTATCATTAGACTGTAAGAAGTCCTCCAAGCCAGCATCAATTGTGCTATTTCCTCCTATGGGTATTATGTAACAAACTGGATCTTCTGGGTCCTTTTTCACATGGATTCCCTGTGAAGTATTAAAATAAAGGTGATATAGAACATTTTGAGCTCTGATTCAATTTATATTACAGAAATTGGCTAAATGTTAAAATTAAAACATAGCAAACAAAAAGCAGTAATAATAATATTTAAAAAAAACTATCAAATATCTATTTTTATTGGCATTTTAAGCAATGAACAGAGCAAAGACCTTATCCATTTTGTTTCCTGTTTCTTTTTTATCGTTTAAAATAACTCATGACGGCTCTTACAGTATTTAACTACAATACATGCTTAGCTATACCTTGCCAAGATCGTCAAAGTCAAAGCCTCCATCATTCTGGTAGTTGTAGATCAGGTGCCCTCCATGGCTGTACTCCATGCGATCTTTTTCCTTGTAAAATCACCAGAACATCAAACCGTTTTTTAAACCTTCCTTATTTTAACTTTAGATTTCAGCAGAAATAATAATTGTGAATTTATAATTTGAGTCATTTTAAGGTTCTGTTATTATGCTTTTTAACTTTTTTGGTGGAAGGTTTGCATGCAAATTAAAAACTTAATTTCTGGCAATATTATGAACACAAGTTTTGAGAAAACTTGCTCACCTCCTTATCAGAAATCTTAACAGTGATTTCAGCCTTCAGATTGACACTCTCTTCATTCTTTCCTTTGTTCTGGCTGGTAGAGTGAGTGTTTGTCAAAGACAGGTAGATGATAGGCACTACCGACACTGTTAGCAGTAGAGTAAGTACCAACATGGAAATGTCAATCAGCTGGGACTTGCCTGTTTCTGACATCTTCTGAAGTATACATATTAAGCAGTTTGTGAAAACCCATTGAAACAGGTATATTGTTTTAGACACATGGTAAGCTACATACAATTTTAATTCAATATTAGACACATAAATAATTCATCGTTTACAACTAACGGTAACAGGTTTAGCAAGATAAGATAGTTCTTACAATATCCGGATATTATTTAGAAATAGTAAGTGTTGACCAATGCGCATAAATCTAATGTTGTTCTTTATATTATTATCACTGATGTCAGATCTGGTTATATTTTGCTTTGGAAAAAGTTTCCTTCATGTTGACCAAACGAATGATGCAATAAACCGTGTAGTTAAAAAGAGTTGCATGAAGCGTATTTGGCTTGATAAATTATTCAGAAATCAGCAACAAAGTACCTTTTTAGATCATTTAAAAACTAAGGACATACCCGTAATATATTTTTGTAATAGTTTAAACACCGACGAAAGAATTTTACATGTTGACCAAAAAATACCCACTATTGATGCAGCCAATATTAAACAACAATCTGAACAATTACATAATTTATTTATAATGTCTAAATTAAACACACTCACTGAATTATATTATCTGATATAATACTAATTTACAGGTAACAACTGTTTTTAATGAATTTCTTTATGAGTGGTTTTAGCTTGAAAGCATGCATGATGTTCGTAGAACATTTTTAACCATAAATTTTCAGTAGAAGATGGCTAGTTCTCCTATAAAACTTATGGATAATTTTTGGAGGTTTTGTAGATTTATAATTTAAATCTGGTTGATATCCGAGTTAATGGAAAAATATAAAATAGTTGCATAGAACTTGTATCATAATTGGTAATTGATAAATAACACACTGCTTTTGACAAAGAATTATGCAAACCTAAAATCATTTATTATCCAGGTACATGCTTAAAAACTTTTTTAAAACTGAACATGCCTCTAAAATTATAAAAATTAATTCTTTTACTCAAGATTTGAAAGTGGTTACTTTGTTGACAATCAATAAAACCTTGTATTAGTTTTTATTTAAGATTCTAAATGAATAAATTACTATCCTATTTTAAACATACTGTTTTATAAATGTGTCTAATAAATGTTTTCTTTTAAAAGTAAACATCTGATGTTGTTTAAATAATGTTATATTGGAGTCAGTGTAAATGCGTGTCTCTTTTTAGTTTCCATCCGATCTTCAGTTCATTGACTCAAGAAATAAAATGTTTATAAAAGAAACTTGGTTAGTTAATGCATCCGCAAGTACATTAAAATTCATCAGCTGCTTCAATGGTTTGGTGCAAACTTGCTTTTTTTTACAATTTTACTTTTTGTAGTTTAACAAATAATATAAATAGCTACTGCAATAACATATTTTTTCATAAAAAATTATTCCAAAATGGTTTCTCACAAAAGAATGAAATATTTTCAAATGATGAGCCACCTAATCTGTTGCCTGTCTCCTAATTTTTTAACTCACCTCAGTGATCTCTGACTTCTCATCCATCTTGAAATGAAGATGTTTGGTGTTTGTACTTCTTTTATAGCTAGCTAATAGCTGCGCATGCGCTCCTATAGACTTGATTCAACACTATCTAACATAACAGATAATTTAGGTTTAGCAAAAGAATTTGAAATATTTGATAATGTAGTAAAAGTTTTATTTATGGTGCAAGGAAAACCTCATTTTGGCATTAGGACTTGCAAAATATGATGTGTTTGGACTGTGTTTAGACTGGATGTGTTTATGACTCGGGTAATGGTTGTTTGGAGAAAAAAATAAATTAGTCTATGCATTAATTTAGCCTTGTAAATTGATGATGACATTTGTAAACTAAGTGATCGTCGTTTCCATGATAGCAGTAACAACTTCAGAGAAACAACTTAGGAAGTCTTAAGTAATTAGCAAACAAATTTACTTTGTTTTTTTTAGTTTAATACTTTAAAAAACTAATGAATGTATGAAAAATATTGCCAAAACCTACATAGTTCATTTCATTAAACGCTATGGATTAAAATAGAAAAGTATTGGTGACTCTTAGTGTTACTCTTGGTGTGTTTGTGAAGTATTAGGATATATAGTACTGCGAGTATCTATATCTAACCAAGTACATGCACACTAAGCCATTATATGTTACCCTTGGTTTGAGAATGACTATTTAGTACAAATGTATATATAAATTTCAGTGTTTGTCTTTTGACATCTTTTGTTCTCTGTCGTTGATGTGTCCAGCTGCAGCGAATAAAGTCTTGCAATGCAAAACCTCTACCATACTGAGATTGACCTCGTGACAGTTGCCTTTGCAAGTATGCAAACAGACTCTCCTAACCACAAGTATGCAAACAGACTCTCCTAACCACAAGTATGCAAACAGACTCTCCTAACCACAAGTATGCAAACAGACTCTCCTAACCACAAGTATGCAAACAGACTCTCCTAACCACAAGTATGCAAACAGACTCTCCTAACCACAAGTATGCAAACAGACTCTCCTAACCACAAGTATGCAAACAGACTCTCCTAACCACAAGTATGCAAACAGACTCTCCTAACCACAAGTATGCAAACAGACTCTCCTAACCACAAGTATGCAAACAGACTCTCCTAACCACAAGTATGCAAACAGACTCTCCTAACCACAAGTATGCAAACAGACTCTCCTAACCACAAGTATGCAAACAGACTCTCCTAACCACAAGTATGCAAACAGACTCTCCTAACCACAAGTATGCAAACAGACTCCCCTAACCACAAGTATGCAAACAGACTCTCCTAACCACAAGTATGCAAACAGACTCTCCTAACCACAAGTATGCAAACAGACTCTCCTAACCACAAGTATGCAAACAGACTCTCCTAACCACAAGTATGCAAACAGACTCTCCTAACCACAAGTATGCAAACAGACTCCCCTAACCACAAGTATGCAAACAGACTCTCCTAACCACAAGTATGCAAACAGACTCCCCTAACCACAAGTATGCAAACAGACTCTCCTAACCACAAGTATGCAAACAGACTCCCCTAACCACAAGTATGCAAACAGACTCTCCTAACCACAAAACAAACCAGTTTTATTTAGCTCAACTCCGTTATCCTTATTGGATTTAAACGTAAATGTTTAACTTTTGTTATGAATTATTATTCCCTTTAGCCTTAGTTCTTTTGAATATTTTTTCAACAAAGCCATTGCAAAATCTATTAATCATTTTTCTTTATCTGTCATTTTCAGTTGTGCCATTTCATTTTCAAATGTTCCGTTACATTACAATTTTGGCGGTCCAATTTTATTATTCAATATTTGGTTATTGCAAAGGAAAAATCAATATAATTTCTGAAACTGAAAAATGTACACATAAAGAATATTGAGTAGGAATTGAGACTACTTTTTCTTTCGGTTCAGTCACACAAAGTTTTTGTTGCTCATCACTTATGTATTTAATTTTGCTAGTTGATTTTTCAATTAATGACAGTATTGGCTATTGAGAAGTAAAAGTATTATCATATTCAAAATTTTGATGGATAGCTTCGGAGGCAACAGTAACATTTTTATACACACACTTCATGTGCACTTTGCTATTACTAATTCAAAATATTCATAATTTTATTTAGTTTTATCGGTTTTTTGACCTGTATCCGTATTCATTCACTTTTCATTTTAATTATTGTAACAAATCATACTTTACTTAGCTATTACTTGCTGATTACTTCAAATTTAAACACCTTTACAGTTGTTAAAGTTTTTTCCCATTTTTTTGCATGGCACAAACACTTTTTCCATAATATCTACTATATAAACGACAATCGTTGTCTGTGTGTGTGATTGATTGTGTGTCCGCCTTATAGAGTACCGTACTTTTCCGACTATTACCCACTACTAGGTATCTAGGACGCGGCAACGGGAATCGACGGTTAATACACGCCTCTATACAAAACCTATTCATCGGTTTTACACAATAATACGTCCCCTCCGGTTAGCGCGTGCCTCTTTACGGCGCCCAACGACACTGGCGCGTTTGAAACAATAAATTTGCTGCCGTGTTATAGAGCACCATCCTGAGTTCAGCTGCCTATACAGCTATACAAATGTACTTATCATTAAATAAACCAAATTAATGAATAGTAATTTACATGCGATTAATTTTTACTGCCAACGTGTACCGAGAAGGTCACGCGAACGTTGGTTTCTTGCGGTCACTGGAAAACGCAGTTCTCTCCTACTAAATTTCTACATGAAAAGGTAAGTATTTCTTAATCAATGTTGTATTGTATATGAATTGCCACGCTTCCACCACATAACCCTTTTACTTGCGTCCGTGTACAAATTTAGCTATCGGCCTACTGCCAGCCATTTTGCCGATATTGCTTAATATGTATACATTATTTTTTCAATTTCAAACTCGATCTAGAACGTTTGTTTTGGTTATATATTTCATTTTGCCAACATGTTAACAAGCATTGCTATACAAAAAAATTTGTTGTGTCTATACTTTGTGCATTTTAATTCACAAACGAAGATTTAAAGTTAAATTTTAGGCTAACTTTATAGAGAAATCTTTGGACAACACTGTCACTACTATAAAAGTCTTAAAGATCGTTGGTTATGTTATCAACGAATAATAAAATTCAATTGCTGGGAAAGTTGCAAATATGCATCTATGGCAGTCGACCATAGAAAACGCATGAGTCTACTTCAGTGAAAAGGTTAAAAACGTTGGATTTGCCACTGTTTGTGATAGTAAACATGTTGATTTCCTTCCGCAGCTGAGTTACTTTTACTTATTTTCCAGCTACGAGTACCACAGCTACAACAGAACTTGCACGGGTACTGCTACTGCGTTTTACCTACTAAATTTCTACATCGAAAAGGTTAGTAGGCCTACGTCTTATTCAATGTTGTATTGCCTATGAATTGCCACAGTTCCACTGCATAACCTTTTCACTTGCGTCCACGTACAAATTTAGCTATTGGCCTACTGCCAGCCATTTTGCCAATATTGCTTCATGATATTTTTTCAATTTGAAACTCCATCTATAACGTTTGTTTTGGTTATATAGTAGATTTTGCCAACATGTTAACAAGCACTGCTATGCAAAAAATTCATTGTATCTATACTTTGTGCATTTTAATTATCTGTGTAATCACAAAAATCTGAAATGGCTATAGTATCATCAACATAAGTAGTTATTTGTTTTTTAACTCAGACGCATTTAATGAACTCGCACAAAAAATCTTTGTTTTTAAGTTGGAAATTCTCAAACGAAGATTTAAAATTAAATTTTAGGCTAATTTTATAGAGAAATCTTTGGACAACACTGTCACTACTATAAAAGTCTTAAAGATCGTTGGTTATGTTATCAACGAATAATAAAATTCAGTTGCTAGCAATTGCTGGAAAAGTGGCAAAAATGTGTTTACTGCGGTCGACCATGGAAAGCGCATGAATGAGTCTACTTCAGTGAAAGGCTTGAAAACGTTGGATTTGCCACTGTTTGTGATAGTAAACATGTTCATTTCCATCCGCAGCTGAGTTACTTTTACTTTTTTTCCAGCTACAAGTACTACAGATCTACAGCTACTACAGAACTTGCATGGGCACTCCGAGCGTTGCGATAGGCGACGGTGAGAAGAAAGCGAGCAGTGTATATTACAAAAAAGCACACCATCTCATTCAATTTTAGAAATGCTTGAAGCAGTGCAATGCCTTCCAAAAAGCCTACTGCCCAAACGCAAGAACAGATTGATTCCCGTAGAGAAAGAGACCGAATTTGCAAAGCAGCAGCTAGACGAGCAGAAACTGCAGAGCTAACGCAGCTACACCCACAACGAAGCGGAACTGCTACTGCATCTGCTAGAAGTGCAGAAACTGCAGAACAAACACAGCTACGCCTACAACGAAACAGAATAGCAGCTGCTAGAAGAGCAGAAACCGCTGAACAAACACAGGTACATCGAGAGCAGGTCAGAATAAATGCTGGAGCAGCTAGAGGTGCAGAGACTACTGAACCGACCCAGCAGCGACTCAAACGGCTCAGAGCAGCTGCTACATCGGCCAGACATGCAAAAACCTCCAAGCAGATGCAGCGGCGACAAGAACATAATACACTAGCTACAACTGCTGCTCGGTGAGCTGAATTTTCTGAGCAGATGAAACAGTGACAACAGCGAGATGCACTAACTACAGCAGCTGCTACCAGGCGCCGTGTATGGACAGAAACTTTAACACTTGACTACTGTCCTGCAACATAGTATAGGGCCAAATTTTTCTATGGGACGAATGTCCAAAAATGCTCCAGATGTAATGCCTTACGTTGAAAAGGCGAGATGCCATATATGTAGTTTATATAGTAGATTTTATTAATAATAAATTTTATCAACACGACCACATTACTGCTGCAAAGTTTGTATATACAATGTCAAAACACAGGCTATAGACGAAGAACTGGTGAGTCATGATTAGGTGTTTCAAGCATGTAGAAGTCTCAATTCAATAAATGCTGGTAATAGCTAAACAGTGCAATAGGAAAATATTTTCTAGAATCTCTTAAAATATGTAAAACTCTTCAATACTGCCAGTTTGAAGAATGTCAGTTTGCCTAGCAATGTCAATTTCGTTATCAGTTCTGTGTACAAAATTAGGACAATTCTGATTTGAGTGGTTCGAGACTGATGCATTGTAGACTAGCTGTAAAACACATTGCATATTTCCATTGGTCTCTTTAACATTGACATGTAGGACTGCATATGTTTATGCAGTCAGATCAGCACAAAAATTTCAGTAGATTGCATATTTGGAGTTGTTTTACAGTATGAAAGACAACTCTCAATAAAACTAATGCTTTACGTAAATCTGTTCCCGAACACGGGTAATGCAGCTAGTGAAGTATAAAAGTAATGATGGCAAATTTTTTATATGCTAAAAATAAATAAATTTTTATGCAATGACTGTTTTATTACACAAGCAGTGCCAGGCATTCATATTGTAAAGGTCTGGCCCCGGTAGCTGAGCCAGCTTTACTTTTCCTAGCAAGGCAGTGCAGTCTGAACACTGGGCCTTCTCCTCGTCGGCCTGCCTGACACACCTAGTGGTCGGGTCAGGCCGCGGCTGGGTATCCGCAGTTCAGGCTCACTTGGAAGGCTAGCACGGCCTGCTCTCTGAGACCCTATCTTGGCTAGTTTAGGTCCCGACTACTTACTAGAGGGCCTGATCTCCAATGCTATCACATTTTTGATTAGGTCCGATCGTAACGTAGCCCACCCTTAGCCTTCCTTAGGTGTCTCCCCCAAGCAGTTCGTGTTTCGAAGCCAGAGCAGTTCTGGTGGAAGGATCCTCCTTATGCCAACCAGGCAGGCATCAACGTAGGCAGTTTATAAGAATAAGTATAGTGTATTTAGCGTATATCAGTACATGTATAACTTCGTCTTGACAGTATAAAATCCGTTAGCAGAATCCCAAAGAGTTGGCCTATGCCTTCTCCTTTTATACTATTTGCTCCGCCCACAATTATATAACATTCATTGTTTCACATCAGGCCTGTGAGGCAGGCCCAGACAATAGGCATAATGGGGTGCTAGCAGGCCTGTGAAGCAGGCCCAAAAATGTAGTATTATATAACAGTTTTACCAGGGTATTATCATAACCGGTTAAGAAATAGGTTAAGAAATATACAACAGGTTACGGTCAACAGTTAACAGGTTAAGAAATATACATAAGTGACTAGGCATAATGTTAACAGGTTAAGAAATATACATAAGTGACTAGGCATAATGTGGTCTCAAGCACAAACATATGGTTTAGTATAGTCCCGTCCTCCACACACTCCCCCCCAATTGTTTGGCCTGGGGTCAACAATTTACCCAAGGTGGAGTCATAGATGCCTAGTGATATTGGTTTGCACAGTTACGTAAGCGCTGTACCTCTTGGTAGCTAGCTCGGGCTAAGCTTTGATATCGCCGGTACTCCTTTTCCTCACGGTCGGCCCGGCGGAGATAGATATCCCTCTTGTTGGAGTGGTGAAGCTTTTTCTCTCCGCTGGTTGGCCTGTGTACCTTTGTGATTGGTTCCTCCACTATTCCCTCCTTATCCGCCGTGCTGGCATGGATTTCCAACATTGGCTCTTCTTGTTGAGTATCTCCTCGTTTTATCTTTTTCGGAATAGTGTATCCCGAGAGGAAGGATCGACTTGGTTCCTCCCTGCCTTTGGTATCCTGGCGATTTTGTACTCGGACTGTCAGGTTTGGAATATCTGCCCCTGGTTCTGTGGCAATCATTGGTTTTGTGGTTTCTATTTTTCTCTTTGCCGTCCATCCTTTCCCATCTTTGACCGGCATGCAGGTGCCGAAAGGAGGGCGGTTCTCCCACCCGATGTATTCGCAGAATTCCTGAAAAGATTCTTCGTCCACCTGAAAAACCACGCGCGGGTGATTCTCGATGTCTTCCTCTGTCCGTTGGTGCTTATAGATGGAGAAAAATGAAGAAGAATTCATCTGGCATTTGCACCAAAATCGCCAGAAGTGTTGTCTGATGTGGCGTCGCACCACCCGGCTTTCTCTATTCTGGAATCCACATAATCGACACTCTCCCTTTTCTTTGTCCTCTGCAGCCTCCATCTTTTTATAGGGTTCGGGCGTATACCAAACGTTCCTGGGAGAGTCCTTTCGTTTGGCCGGGTTCTGGCTCCGTGTCGGCTTTTCCTTGGCTGATGTCATTCCTAGCCGGATCACTCGCACATTTATCTCATCGTCCTGATTTGGTTTGGTCCCTTTATATGCCATTGGTGTGGCCTTTGGATTTGTTGAAGATACGCTGACACGGCGCTCTGGATCTATGCCTGTCTGTGTGGCTGTTGTCTCCGTCTCCTCAAGTATTCCATCAAGCTCCGTGAGTAGTTGCTGCAATTCTTTATCTTTGTACTGGGTACTTCTCGGGTCCATGTGGCTAACGTAGTTGCGAACTGTCTGGGACAGAGAGCAGTCGTTAAATGACGTGTATGCGAATTGGCTAGGAGCAGCATTGTGGTTGACTGAGCGCAATGGCGGCCAGTTTCCGGTGGAGCCTCGTCCTTTGCCTGGGTCAACTGTGTCGCCAGTAGTTACTGGTCCAGATCGTCCCTGGCCGGAAAATCTCTCTCTCTCGGAGATTTCTCCGGCCTCTGCGATCTTCGCCCCTTTGTTCCAGATCGTCAGATCTAGTCATTCGATCCAGTCGTCAGATCCAGTCAGATTCGATCCAGTCATCGCCCTCTCCAACTCCTCCATAGAGTCTTTCAACGTTCGATATTGTAACTCTCCTTCTTCGTCGAGGACAATGTTTCCTTCTTTCAGCAGCTCATCTATGTCCTCCAAACGGCTCCTTAACAACTCATATCTCTCTCTGGCTGCTGGGCTACTCTTCACCTTTTCTGAGAGTTGGAAGTTTTCCATCTGTTCCCTTTCTCCTGTTCCCCTGTTCTGGCTATCGGTGGTCAATGTTGCCTCTAACTCTTCCATGGAGTCCCTCAACGCTTGGTACTGTAATTCCCCTTCTTTGTCGAGGCTAACGCTGCCCCCTTCGAGAGACTTTTCGATGTCCTCCACTCTTGCTCTCAGTATCTCGTAACTTTCTCTGTTTTCCTGTGTGTTTCTAATCTCTTCCGAGTATCGGCACTGTTCTTCCTCTTTCTTCTCGGGTTCGACCTGGTGACACACCGCCTGCCCATACCGGATGGGTGGTCTCGTAGTTCTTCGGGGCCTCCCATCTCTTCTCAACTCCACGGGTCTGTCGGTTCCAGTGGGCTCCGTATCCACCTGCGTCTCTCCCCCGGTCGGAACCGGTCTAGAGTTCATGGTGGGGGTCGGTTCTGCCTGTTCAGTCTCTGCAGGGGCCTGTGGTTCTATAGTCGTTTCCTCTTCCTGTCCACCCGGTCTGTGAAAGTCGAGGGGGGCCATGGGATCGAATTCGGCTCCCAGGTCATCTTGTCCTAACTCCGAGAGGTCTGTGCGTCTGGGCTCCTCCTCAATACTGCTATCCACGGGAAGGGGATGCTCCTCCTCCGTCAGGGCTTCCAGTAGTCGCCTCCGGAACGTTTCCCCCTTACTGGGTGCGGAAAGAGGGTCCCTGTCCCTAGGCTGCAGGGGTGGTTGGAAGGCGGGTTCCCTCGCGTGGAACTCCAGGGTAGGCAACAACTCGATCGGTTCTTCTCTACTTCTCCTATTGCCGGTAGCTCCTCTCATGTTGGGGCGCCGAGCCGGTTCCTTGGTGGCTGGAGCCCTACCATCTGCTTCTGGGCATGCAATATAGGGCTTCAGGCGTTCCTCGTTTTGAACGGACACCTGACCCTGCCGTTCTACTTGATAGGTATTATTAGAGTGACGCTTGGTGACCGTGTACGGCCCCACGTATTTGGGTTGGATTTTGGGGTTTTCACCCCTCCTTCGCCGCTTATTCACCAACAACACCAAATCTCCCACTTCAAACAGGGGCGGCTCTTCCTCATCCTCTACCCTTACTTTCATCTGGGGCTCCCGGAGAATCTTGTGAGTTTGTTCTAGCCGGCCGGCCAACTCCAACACGTAGGGCTGGATGGCTTGGTTGTCAGTAGCTACTGGTTCGGATAGCTGGTCGGGCAGACGCAGCTCCCTGCCCATCATCATGAAGTTCGCAGTTTCTCCGGTGGCGGAGTGAGGTGTGGCCCGAAACGCCCTCATGATTTGGGGTAACAACAGGTCCCATTCTGTTGGTCCTCGGCGGAGAAGTAGGGCCCTCAACGAGTCTCCTAGGCTACGGTTGTTTCGCTCTACGATTCCATTTCCTTGAGGGTGGTATGGGGTAGTCCGTGTCTTGGTTACATTCCATAACTTGCACAACTCGCTCATGAGTTTAGATTCAAACTGGGCTCCCTGGTCCGAATGCAACTCCTCCGGCAGGCCGAAGTAGCAGAATACCCTCTCATCCAGGGTCGTAGCCACTACCGGGGCAGTTGCATCCGGAATGGCTATGGTGTCCTGCCATCTTGAAAAGTGATCACTGATCACGAGAATCCACTTGTTCCCCTTCTCAGTCTCTGGCATCGGTCCCACCAGATCCACTGCCAACTTCTGCCAAGGTCGCCCGGCGTAGAGTCGGTGCCGGCTCTTGGTGGGGTGGTTCCCCCCGGTCTTGGCTACCTGGCAGACCTCGCACGCCTTGATTAGGCGACGTATGTCTGCACTAAGGCCCGGCCAGTACCAAATTAGTAGGACTCTCTTCGTTGTCTTGTGCACCCCTGCATGGGCCAGCTGATGAGTTTCCCAGATGACCCGGTTTTGGTCTGCTCGGGGGCATAGGGTGCACTATCGAGAGTGGCCGTTCGTTATTAGCCGGATCTCCAGGACACCGTTGGTTGATAGCCGCATGGCTTCTCGCTTTCTGTGTGAGATTCAGAGCTCATTGTTTCCCAATGTCAGTTCTTCCTCCGTCAATTCCTGGTCATTTTTTACAGGGCTCAGGCGTTGGCCTGGGTCTCCACCCCGGAACGGGTCGACTTGATTTGACTCCCGTCCTTCCTCTACTCCTGATCCTGGGGGGCAGTGGGCTCGATCCCAGCCCCACCCGTTCCTGGATCTGCGACCTCCTGGTCTCTGGAATCGCTCCACCATAGCTGGTTCTTCTTCCACTCCCGATCTGGAGGGTATAGATCTCTGGAGAAGCTCAGCTCCGGATGAACTGGCTCTTGCTCCCAATCTACCCTGTCCAAATCTCTGAGAAGGATCAGCACTGGCTGGGCCTTTTTCCCTCGACTTAGGTCGTCCTGGTTCCTGGAAGCGTTTGCTCGAGATTAACTTCTCCTTCTTTCCCGATCTGCGTTTAGGTCTCTCGAGAACTCCAGCTGGTGCTGGATCGGCTCTCGGTCCCGACCCTCGCGGTCCAGATCTCTTGGAGTAGTTTTTCCCGATTGTACCTTCCTCTAGACTACCGACATCTCCTGATGTCGCTTTTTGTCTAGCTTGCCTTTGGGTTTGGCAGACATACCACCTCTGGGCCTGTCGGGCCTCCTGCGGCGATACTCGAGGATCCATCTCCATGTCTCCTTCGTCTTTGGCTAGGCCTTCTAAGCTCTGGTAGTGGTTGTAGGTGGGAACATTCCCTACCTGAGGCCTCTGCGTGATAGCTACCAAATTTGCGGGGTAGGACCAGCCTTCCGGGTCCACCTCCGCCTTCCTTCGGCCTGCCCCTCTCACTTTTTTGTTATTATTCGTTCCTGGTGCCCTATTGCAGCCAGAAGGTTGCCCTACTGCTGCGGGCGGTAGGCGTTTCCCTGGTTCTGTCCCTGGGTGGGGCGGCTACGGGGTTGGTTCTTGGGGCAGTTCCTCCTCCAGTGGCCTGCCTGATCACACCCCCAGCATCTCCTTACTTCTTTTTCCCGAGTCACTTGCTGTGGGGGACCTTGTGAGTGACCGACTTGTCTCTTGAGATTGGCCATTTCCTTTTTTAGATCCTTCATCGTGGTCAGGAGTAGACCCAACGAGTCGGGGGCAGCACGGACTATTACGGCCTGCTCCTCCATGGCCTGCTCGAGCTCGTCCGGCTAGACTGCCCTTACCCCGGGTCTCGCTGGATGGTTCTGTCGAATGGTCATTTTGGGCCGTATCTGTAGGTACTCATTTCCTGCTCTCACGGCGGCCTCCAGGGTGGGGGTGGGTACTGCCAAAAGGTGTCTTTGCAGGTATATGTTACCCAAGGACCCGCAGAAGGTATCCACTGCCATCTCCTCCCTCATTCGATCGGACAACTCCTCGAATGCAATGCTCATAAGTCTTTCTATACGAGCAGCATGCTCGAATAACGTAGTGCAGGTTTCCTTCCTCAGGCGCTGCAGTTCCGACCTTGCCTCCTTGGGGGTCATACCGAACCTTGCCCGGAGGGTGTTGAACACCGCCTGTAGTGTATGTCCATGCCCACATTCCTTGGCCTGTTCTTTCAGCCTCCCTTGAATGTGTAATAGGGCGGATCTGGCTCCCCAGTCATTGGCGACAGCCACATCATTGAACTGCCTTATGAAAGCCTCCACATCACCGTTCCCATCGTACTCAGGAGCCTTGAATGTCTCTCTAGGTACCGGTGGCTCCGGATTCCTCTGTGCCTCTTGGTTCACAAGCACCCTCTCTAGCACATTCGTTAATCGCTCTAGACCCTCTAGTCCTTCCTTTTGGGGGACTACGGTCGTCTCGCGCTACGTGTGCGTCTTGCCATGATTGTGCCTTGCTAGTTATCTTTTGTGGATTGATTAGATCCCACTGCTGCCACCAGTGTAAAGGTCTGGCCCCGGTAGCTGAGCCAGCTTTACTTTTCCTAGCAAGGCAGTGCAGTCTGAACACTGGGTCTTCCCCTCGTCGGCCTGCCTGACACACCTAGTGGTCGGGTCAGGCCGCGGCTGGGTATCCGCAGTTCAGGCTCACTTGGAAGGCTAGCACGGCCTGCTCTCTGAGACCCTATATTGGCTAGTTTAGGTCCCGACTACTTACTAGAGGGCCTGATCTCCAATGCTATCGCATTTCTGATCAGGTCCGATCGTAACGTAGCCCACCCCTAGCCTTCCCTAGGTGTCTCCCCCAAGCAGTTCGTGTTTCGAAGCCAGAGCAGTTCTGGCGGAAAGATCCTCCTTATGCCAACCAGGCAGGCATCAACGTAGGCAGTTTATAAGAATAAGTATAGTGTATTTAGCGTATATCAGTACATGTATAACTTCGTCTTGACAGTATAAAATCCGTTAGCAGAATCCCAAAGAGTTGGCCTATGCCTTCTCCTTTTATACTATTTGCTCCGCCCACAATTATATAACATTCATTGTTTCACATCAGGCCTGTGAGGCAGGCCCAGACAATAGGCATAATGGGGTGCTAGCAGGCCTGTGAAGCAGGCCCAAAAATGTAGTATTATATAACAGTTTTACCAGGGTATTATCATAACCGGTTAAGAAATAGGTGAAGAAATATACAACAGGTTACGGTCAACAGTTAACAGGTTAAGAAATATACATAAGTGACTAGGCATAATGTTAACAGGTTAAGAGATATACATAAGTGACTAGGCATAATGTGGTCTCAAGCACAAACATATTGTTTAGTATAGTCCCGTCCTCCACAATATATTACTTATATAAGCGTTGAAACAGTTACAAAACTACTATAGTGTCAAATATTATTTAAGTAAAATATACTGTCCTGAAGAAGACTTTTTTACAAAGCATCTTGCTCTAGATTTATTATTGCTGTGTATTCATACATGCATTTATGCTTATTTTAGAAATTCAGGTTAAATGCAATAAAAATATTTTGTGGATTTAACAGCATTCTATAAAGCCGTGCTCTACTAAAAGTGCCCTATAGTATACAAGTAACATATATTATCCAAAGTGTCACAGCTGTTGATGTTGATATGCTGTGGTTTGTTGATGGCTGATGCTAGAAAACCGTTCCAAAGGGAAAAAGAAAAAAAAATTGCTATACCATCTTTTATTAACTTAATGATGTGATATGTTTTTGAATTAATCTTTGCACAAAAATTTCACAGTGCACTGTGAGGCAAACATGTATACATCTTTAATGTGCATGCATTTGGTACAATGTTTATGGATGTTTGAAGAGGCGATATATATTTCTCAGTTTTTCCTTTGTCTATTTAAGTCAAAATATTTTAGGTTTTAAAGTGAATGGTTGAATATAGTTTGCTATATGTTGCCAGCCTTTGTGCCTTCCAAATATTTTGAAATAACCTGCATCAGATTTAGTACTCTCACTCAAGGAACTCATTACATAAGTTGGCAAGTTGAAAAATAATTTACAGCTATGTATATAAACTCTAGCACTGATAAATACAGCTTTGCCACAGTTAACTAATACATTTAGTACTACTGCGCATGAGTGTTTCTCTAAACTAACACCAATTAGTCAGGTCTAATTTGAATATTGAACAGAATCTTCAGTGCAAATTATATGAAAAAGGTAACATTTTGAGAGTGCTGTAGCCAGTCTTATACCATCAATTATGTATAATGAGATCTAGCAATGAAGTATTTAACTGTTTGAAATACAGTATGTTCTAGAAAAATAGCATATTTCACAGCCTATATGGATGTAGTAGAAAGGTGGTAGGCCAGCCTATTGTGTTGGTAGATGATAGATCGATCTACCAATTTTCATAATAGGCTGTTACACAACATGTTAATTATGTACAAATAGCCAAAAAAGTTGAAGGACTCTAACACCTATTGTAGCAGTTATTGTACCCAGCAATAGCAGGTATGCAAATTTTTCATTCTGCCATCATTTATAAAAGACAATGGAGTGTATGCTTTTTCATAATATACTGTCAGGTTATTAATTTTGATTCAATCACTTTTTTGAAATGACAGCTTTGCAAAGATCCAAGTATTCTATGCAATAGGTCTATATAAAAATCTAGCCCTACTCAGAGAGGACTTAATTTTTGCAGATTATGGGTTCTTCATTTTGTTAAAAACAAAATTGCCGCTAACACAGTCTATTGCCTTTATATTTGTTCTTTTTATGAGATGAATGCTTGAACAATAAACCTCATCGCTTCTTAGTCATATAACAGGCTGTTAAGGAATGTATAACTATTAAGAGCCACTTGAAACAACATGTAAGAAATTCCACATGTTTCACTTGAAAGCCATAGATGAGTTAGTGAGGTGATTGATGAAACCAGAATTGTCTCGGACCAGAATCATTTAAATTCCTTCATTGTTTATGAACTAAGATTTTTATCAAGAAATACAGATCTAGAAACCTCAGAACTGAATTAAACTTTTCAGTTGGATTTTAAAGAATGTGTTTCGTTATCGCACTAGTACACTATTGAAACAGGTGTTGATTACCTATAAATATTTTCACAAAGCTGACACAGATCTTGTTTGACTTCAGGTCTTTAAATTAAAGATTCATGTGGGTAGGTATGCGCCACATTTAATTGAATTATTAGTTTTAAAATGTGCAGCTGTCTGCTAGTAATTGATTGGTATACAATCTTTCAATTTTACAATACTCTATAACATCATCTTTCTGTAATGTTTTCAAGTAATCTGCAGCATTTTTTTTAGTTTTTTCATTCTGAGGAAGTACAGGCATGTAATGCGCTTCTAAAAAAACTGTTAAAATGTTTCTTATAAAAGTGTAGTTTTAAAATTTGTGATTAAAATGTTGATAACAGACTTTTATGTGATTGCTTTCCAATTTGAATCAGAATTTATATAAAAAGTGCAAGATTTACATTATCTGTAAACTAAGTTCAAAGTTGGTTACTAATATAATAAATCCTACTTTGTCAGTATGTCCGGGTTACCTCATTGGCCCTACGCATTTCCATTTTTTCTGACTAATTTATCCAAACTTTACCTCCATATTCTCTGGGCCTTTTGCAAGGTCTCAAATAGTATTTTTTTTCCAAACTCTGTCCGCTTTTTTGAGAACCAGACATGCTAATATCATCTATAAATAATTGACTGTAAACGAAAGAAATGCAGCTATTGCCAGGCTTACTTTTGATTTTGACTACATAATTTCTTTTAGTAATTTGAGGAGTGATATCACCTGTCAAAGATTCTCATGTATACAAAGTCTGACTTACCAATTATGGGCTTCCTTCTTTTTTACTTAGGCCTACATATGAAAAATGTAAGTAACCTCGAAGGCACCATTTAGTAAAAAACTTACTTAAGGGAAACTCTAGAAGAGTTAGATTGATCAGTGATAATATTATTGATGACACATTTCAGTTTTATTTTTGCTTTTGGGGCAAAATGATAATTTTAATGACTTATTATTGGAAAATTTCTGACTATCAAATGTTCATAATTTATTTGAAAGCTTCTAAGAGTCTGAAGTTTAGCAGTTCAGCTGAAGGCTAAATAGGCATTTTCAAAACATAATTTATATATCGCACCTTCAGGGACTTACCATTTTTTTCTTTGTAATGTCAGATCTGGCAAAATAAATTTTTTTTGCGGCATTCTTGAAGCAAATAATTTGCACTTTAAGTGTGCAAAAAATAACATTGATGCAATAATACGTTGAACATTAAACGCAGAAAATGAATATTTGGTCGGATACTTTGGTATAGTTAGCATCCTGATAATCTTACTAGTTTTAAAGTTTAGCTTACATTAATTATATAGGATAGATGACTCCACCAAATAGATTTACATTTGGTTTCCAAGGTTGAATTTAGAGTTTCTTCCAATTTCAGTCATTAGAACGGTAAAGTTCAAACAAACTTGCAGTCATTCTATTTTCCAGCTTTTTGAAGAGTGAAAAAGAAAGATTATTAATAATTTTTCTTCTTACTAATCTCTTGGGGAAGATTACTATGATATATGACAAAATAGCACATTTGAGGTTAGCGAGCAAATTACTTGATATACATAACATTTTAAAAGTAAACACTAAGAGAGTTTTTGAGTCTGACTTACCAATTATTGGCTTGTTTAAACACTTACTTCTTTTTTGCTCATGCATGAAAAGTGTAAGTAACCTTGTAGACATCATTTAGTCAAAAGAATGAAGATAAAGGTTACCATTTATAACTTTGTTAGTAAAATAATGACCATTAAAGTCGGACATTAATATCATGGTGTCAAACACTACGTATGTATGCTTACACAACTCTTACACAGCGGTGCTTTGTGGTCTATTCGGGTGGTAAGGAAGGTTCTATAGAATGGTTAGATTGATCACTCATAATATTATTGATGATACAAGCTATTTTTATGTTTGATGTTTGAGCAAAATGATGATGTTTATGATTTATTTGAAATGTTCTAAGAGTCAAAGGTTTGGCTGAAAGTTGATTATATATTTTCTAAACATAATTTATGCATCGCACCTTCAGGGACTTATAAGTTTTCTTTTTTTCTGCTCCTGTCTGGCAACATATATTCCTTTGCAGCAAATTTGAAGCAAATGAACTACACTTTTAGCCTGAAAATAATAACAATAATGATTTTTGCAAGGACTGAAATGCAGCTTATAAATAATTGGTCTGAATGTTTTGTATGGTAAATATGCCGATAATCTTATTAGTTTTAGAGCTTAGCTTTTATTAATTATATAGGAGTGTACCAGATATTTACATTGGGTTTTTATGGTTGAATAGATTCAAAGTTTATTTTACTTTGAATCATAGAAATGGTAAAGTTCGAACAATCCTGAAGTCAATCTGCTTTGCTAAATTTGGGCATTTAGACTGCTAATTAATGTCACAAAGCATTATTGCCGATAGATTCCAATCAATAATACCTGCTTTGGCTTTCCCTAGTGAAGGTAAAAATATCAGTGCCTTTATTCACACCAGTAAGCAAATCCATTTTAACTATTATTGCCAACGATAGGTTGCTCATACGACGATGATGAGATAGAGACCTTCTTTATCTTATAGTCTTATTCATTAAATGACTAACTCTCCAATGGTACAGATTCCAACTTGTCACATGCCGACCTCTTCTTAGATTTGACCTTACTCTTTCCTAACATCGACTGTTGTCCATGTGACCTGAAAAGTAACAACTGCTTAGCAGAATTAGTTTAGTAATTCATGTTGATATTTTGTAAATTAGAGCACAAAAATAAGGAAAACACAAAAAGTACTGACCAGACATTGGATCTAAGTTAGTGCAACAAGTGCGCAAAGTGCTAATTGAATAGCGATCGTGACCCAAAAGCGAGTCTACATTAACCAAGTTGCGTTTTAAGGAGTATATCACTAGTGCTGAATGAATTGATAAACTGCAACTCTGAATCTTTAGTTCGGTAACATGCACATTCATTGACAGAGGTCTGCTCCTAATCCATTTGAAGCAAGAAAAACCCAATGCCTTATGGAGTTTTTAAATATTTTAAATATAGCCCTTTAGTAAAGTTTTTTCTACTATTTTTCAAAAATCTTGGGCTTTATTTTCAAAACAAATAAATTATATTTAAAACTATTCAGACTAGTATCCCGCATCTTGCTAAAAGATTTTGTTTTCTTGCCATTTCAGAAGGGTTTTTAATTAGCTAAACTGATTTTCAAATAAAACTTGAAACTTTAATAGTACCACACAATAATTTAAATTTAACCATTTGTTTACTAGAACTATGTGTTTTGATAATTATCCCTGGGTGCATCAAAAATGTATAGGCATTTTGATTGTCACCAGAAAAAGCCTGCCAGAACTACTAGATTGCTGCCGTTTCAACTGTCTTCATTCATATAAATTATTATTCTTAAAATTTTTGTGTGATTAATTTACTGCAAGTTGAAATATTGTAGGACGGCTTTAACAGAATTCTTGCTGTAACAGAAAACATATTTTTAGAACTCATGTACACCACTGTTTGCAGTCATCATCAAATGCCTTGCTGGCAACTATAGTATAAACTGATGGATGTGTTGGATCCTGCGACCCACACGTAGAGGCGACCTGGGTCGGCTTACTCTACCGGTCTGCATTCACCCTCCACAGGGGCCGTGTAAGTATTGCTCGTAGACCAACACGCGGAGGCGACTAGGTCGACTTACACCACCGGCCAATCACAACTACCTACACCAGGAATTGCTCCCTGGGAGATATAATGTTCGTACGACAAGGTCGACCTGAGGTCGACGCGGGTCGACAGTGTATTTCTAACCCTACTCCCAAAGCACAGTCCGAAGGACTTAGGCTTGGAGTACGTAAGTGCTCAGTGTGTTTCTGTATTGCGCAAGGAAACAGAAGAGTGTGGGTCCAACTGCAAAGCATGTATTGAACAACTTCTATGCCGATAAACACGGCCTTAAATATAACAAAGTATGTAAATGAGGTGGCTAGGGCCAACCTCCTCTAGGGGCGTGGCTATATAAAATAACACAAGGGAACACAACTCTACGATAATAACAAAAAGGAGATGGTACTACAAGTTTCCATCACACACGCCGCCCCTATAGACGGCTATCGGCTATATAAGAAAAACACAAGACAAGAAAAAAAAAATACAAGAAATATGGGAACACACCAACTAGCTACAACAAAACAAACAAAGAAAAGGGAATATAATAGTATAAGAGACCGCAATTACTAAATACCAAGGGAAATACGGATAGTTATGTCGACCGGGTCGTCTGGGATGTCGACATACGATTTGCCAGATCCTCCAGGCGACGAGCCGCCCGTCGGAGGTTGGAGGCCTCTTCTCGTAAGGTATCCACTGTGACCCGGGGTCGTACGTCCCCCAGCCGGCTCTGGATGCTGCCTATTGTCGTCAACCTCCTAGGAGCTGGGACGGGTCGTTCCAGCTTAGGTGGGCTTTTCCACTTCTTCTTCGGGGGAGAGGGGAGAGGTGCCGGGGGTCCTCTTCGTATAGGTAGCTTAGTTTTAATAGGCCCGTAGGGTGTAGGCTTTTCAAAGGCCGGAGGATTGTTTAATCGTATCTTTTGGCTCCAGGCCGGGTAGCTGTCTCTGTCGACCTCATATATAGCAATCCCCTTTCCCCCGTGTGCCTTCCGTACTTCGGTATCCTTGATCCGAGCCTGGTGTTTGGCAATCGTATCTCGAGATGTGGAGTTCCTCCCACATTTGCAGAAAAATCGCGTAAAGTGCTGGGCGATATGGATTCTGCGTCGCCGAGGGGTAGAGATTAATTGTTGGCACAATGGACAGTTAGTACCTTTTTCTCGACATAGTTTCGAGATCGTTTTGGCTGTCTCTGCCGCAATCCATTTAGTTGGTAGTGGGGGGTGTGGAACGTGATTATCTAAAGACTCCGTTTCTGAGCCGTCCAGGGTTTCACCCGGTGCTGGGTGGAGCTCCAGTGGCAGAATCTTCACTTCTGGCAACAGGGGTAAAGCTCCGATAATTGGTGCCGGCTTCTTTACGGTTTCTTTGGTGATCTCCATGTTGAGAAAAGATATGGGTGTGTGCGTCTCGAGGTTGTAACAAGTAATGAGCGCGTTCTGTCTGGGACCCAAAATGGCCGCCTTCTGGCCTTGAACTCCGAGGGTTCCTCCCGATTGGATGGTGTTAGTGTCGTAATCGGCCAAGTACGCGGGAGGCCTCCTGATTCGCTGGGGCCGTGGTGCATCTCCAGCCCCGGTATCCCTAGCCTGGGCTCCCATATTTTCTGTGGCGCTTTCTTCCTCGAGTATCGACTCGTCGCCAGGGTCGGGGTCAATCATCAAGGTAGGATTGTGCTCCCCTGGGGGAACCAAGGGGTCCCTCCCGGGAATCCGAAGGGCTTCTGGCCTTCCTGGCGACTGAGGTATTCGCAACTCCGTTAGTTGGCTAGGCAGGGGCAACTCTGAAATAACTACTTCTGGGTTATCGTTTCCTCGTGCGATTTGCCTTCTGGGTCGGCCCCTCATGTTGGGACGGCGAGCAGGCTCGACTTCCACTGGGGCTCGTCCTTGTTGCACCGGACTGGGGCGACAGAGTCGTAATCTTCCCTCCGCTTGGATAGATCGCTGTCCATACCTCTCGATCTCGTAAGTGTGGTTTTCGTGACTCCTCAACACGCGATAGGGCCCCAAGTACTTGGCCGCTAGCTTCGGGTTTTCCCCTCTTCTCCGCCGCTTGCTCAGCAACCACACGAGGTCACCCTCATTGAATAACGGAGGCTCTCTCGTGTCGGTTGACACAATTTCTTTTTGCCTATCTCTGAGGAGAGTATGGGCTTGTACCAACCGGTCGTGGACCGTCTGCACATACTCATGTATGCTTGCGAATGATTCTAGTCTATTCCCATACTGCAATTGGTCAGGAAGACGTAGTTCCCGACCCAACATCAGATAATTGGGTGTTTCTTTAGTTGCGGAGTGTGGTAACCCTCGCAGCGTCCTCATGATTTGTGGCAGTAGCTGGTCCCAATCTTCCTGTCCTCTACCCAGCAAGAGAGCTCGCAGGGAGTCACCCAACACGCGATTGTTTCTCTCGACCACCCCATTCCCTTCGGGGTGGTACGGGGTGGTCCGAGACTTATCGACTCCCCACAAGTCGCATAGCTCCTGGAATAATGAAGATTCAAATTGGCTCCCCAGGTCGGTATGGATAATTTCGGGTAGCCCGAAGTAACTAAATACCCTTTCGTCTAGGATCTGGGCTACCGTTGGGGCTGTAGCGTCGGGGATGGCTAACGCATCTGACCACCTAGTGAAGTGATCAGTGAGCACCATCACCCAACTATTTCCACGAGGAGTTGGAGGCAGGGGCCCCACCAAGTCTACGGCCAGGCGTTGCCACGGCCTCCCGGCGTACAGCCGTTGTCTGTTCCCGGAGATCCGCCCCTTTCCTGTTTTGGCCCTCTGGCAAACCTCGCAAGAGAGGACTGCTCTCCGGATATCTCCGGCCATACCCGGCCAGTACCAGTCCAATTGGACGCGCTTCAAGGTCTTCTCCACCCCGCAGTGTGTTTGCTCGTGGGCTTTCCACAGGATCTCCTGTCTCAATGTTTTCGGGCATACCACCACTACCTTTTCTCGCCCATTCTGGGTAAGATGGAGAGTCAACACGCCCGACTCGTCGAGCTGGAGCTGGTGGAACATCCGGGCCAATCGTTGCAGCTCGGGGCTGCCCACTCGTAGCACTGCTTCTTCCACTCCTTTCCGGTCCCTGACGGCTTGGTAAATGACCCCTAGGTCGGTAGTGGCCCTCTGTTGAAGTGCCCGTACTTCGTCCAGCGGGGTTTGTACCACCGTCAGTTGTTCTGGAACCTTTTTGGCTACACCTTCACCAGTTCCATCCAAATTTTTGGTTTCGTCAGTTATCTTGACGGCCTGTGACTGAGGATCCTGAGGTCTTCTGGGAGGGTGGTCCAACACTCTAGGTGTTCCTGCCCCGCTCGGCAGCCGTACTGGGACCGGACTGGTTGGTATGGGAGTCGGGAGGCCGCGCCCTAAAACAGGTCTGTTGCCCGGTAGTCGAGGCCACTCAGCCTCGTCCAACTGGCGGGGGTTGGGACTGGATGTTCCGGTGCCTCTTGGCAGCTGTACCGGAACTTGGTCCACTGGCACCGCAGTTTCCCAATTCGTTCCTGGGGTTACTAGCGAGTCGCATACTTGCGACCTCGTTGGCCCTTGGTCCCGCCTCTCAATAGCAGCACACTGCCGGCAGTCGACGCACTGTCGTCGACTCAATCCATCGGCGTTCCCGTGTTTATCGCCTTTTCGATGGATGATTCGGTACTTGTGCTCGGCCAGACTCTCCAGCCACCGGGCCACCTGGCAAGAGGGTTCCTTCCTCCGGTGCAGCCAAACCAAGGAGGCATGGTCGGTTCGGATGGTGAACTCTCTGCCATATAGGTAGGGCCGGAAATGCCGGACAGCTTGTACCACTGCTAGTAACTCCCTTCTGGTTACGCAGTAGTTGCGTTCGGCGGAGGAGAGGGTCTTGCTATAGTAGGCTATGGGTCGCTCCGTGCCCTGCTGGACCTGGGATAACACAGCCCCAGTCCCTACATTACTAGCATCAGTATCTAGTACGTAGGGCAAGGAGGGGTCGGGATATGCCAGTACTGGAGCGTGTGTCAGCGACCATTTGAGCCTAAGAAAAGCTTCCTGCTCCTCTTCTCCCCATTTCCAGGGGACCCCTTCGCTGGTCAACAAGGTGAGAGGTTTGGCGACCGAGGCATAGTCCGGCACATATCTGTGATAGTACCCAGTGGTACCTAAGTAGGACCTTAGCTGCGTCACATCTTGGGGTGCTGCCCATCCACTTATAGCCTGAATCTTTTCAGGGTCGGTAGCCACCCCTGTGTTGCTGACTATGTGGCCCAGGTATTTGACTTGGGTCTGGAACAAGCTGCATTTGGAGGGCTTTAATTTCAGCCCGGCCTGCCTCAGTCGCTCCAACACCTCGGCCAGCCTAGTGACATGACTGGAGAAGTCGGCTGACATGACGATGATGTCATCGAGGTACAGCAGCAGGGTTTTCCAGTGTAGCCCTTGGAGGACACGTTCCATCAGCCGCTGGAAGGTAGCTGGGGCGGAGGTCAGTCCAAAGGGGAGCACCTTCCACCTCCACAACCCACTGCGTGTGGCGAACGCCGACCGCTCCTGGGCCTCGGCGGAGAGGGGTACCTGCCAGTACCCGCTCATCATGTCCAAGGTACTGAAGAACCTACTGCCAGACAAGGCGTCCAAGCTCTCATCAATCCGGGGGAGGGGGTAGGCGTCCTGGCGAGTGACACTATTAAGTTTCCTGTAGTCTACACACAATCGCCACGCCCCGTCCTTCTTCCTCACCAAGACCACCGGAGAGCTCCAGGCCCCGTGAGCGGGCTCAATGATGCCTTGCTTTTCCAGGGCCGAAACCTGTCGTTCGATCTCGGCCTCCTTCTCGTGTCCTACACGGTATGGGTGTTGACGGATGGGTTGTGCCTCTGGAAGGAGGGGGATCTCGTGTTGTACCAGGGTGGTACGCCCCATGTCCTCGCTCCCTTGGCTGAATACATCCGCATAGCGGGTCAAGAGGTCTTTCATTCTTCGGTGCTCGGTAGGGGACGAGCAATGTGGTGCCGCCTGTTGGAGCAGGTCCAGCATGTGGGGTGGTACATTGGAGACAGGAGGGGGAGTTTCTTTGGAAACCTCGGCTTCTCCCTTCGCTGTCCAGGGGGCCCCTATTTCGTCCGGCCCGACCCCAGTGTATTGCCCCACGACCGTTCCTGCCGTCACGCTGACGGGATGGTCGGTGGGGTTCATACAACGGATGGCCACTCTCCCCTTCTCACCGGGTTGGTGTAGGCTGGCGGCCACCATATATCCATTCTTCGTTCCCTCAATTAACCCGACTGGTTGATAGGAGGAGGACGTGAGACGTCCGGCAACCAGGACCTCGGTTCGAGGGGGAAGCGTTGTGGCTCGCATTATCTGCACGCTGCTTGTCAGAGGTCGACCCTCTCGGTCAGTGCACGTCAACTTCTGTCCATTTAACACCAACGTGGGTTGCTGGAAGTTCATCTCGCAGTGGTGGTCGACCAGGAAAGGCATGCCCAGGATGGCATCCTCCTTCAGGGCACACACCACGAGAGACACAGTAACCTGGACACTCCTGACTCTGACCGGGAGAGTGATGAGTCCGTGGAACTGTAGCCGGGTGCCATCTGCCATTCGCCCATAGTCCTCCCGGACCTCCAATTTGCTCTTGACGTCTTTGGGTAACCTCTCAAAGACATGTCGTCCCAACAAATTAGAGGTACACCCGGTGTCCACGAGGAATTGGACGGACTGACCTCCGATGCGACCTGGCAAGAAGTAGCTGCTATTATGCGGCTTCCATGCTTCGTCTCCGTGGGTCCGTCTGGCTTTGCTAGTCCTCTGGGGGCCCTTCTTGGGAGGCCGAGACGGCTTAGGCCAGACATAGGCTTCGTCCTTGGCTTCTGAGAGTGGGAGACCTGCACACTCAGGTAAGGGTTGATATTGGTTATGCAAGGGGACCGGTGGCGAGCAGGGGGGGAGCCTGCGTCGCCTAGTCCGTCGTGGCTGTTGCCACTGTCCTTGCGAGGGTAGATTTGATCCACAGTCAGTACTTCCCCCTACTGCTGTGGATGGTAACCGTTTCCCGGCCTCGTGACTTGAGGCTGTTGTCCTTGGGGGGCTTGGGGGCACCGGCGTTGGATGTGCCCTGCCTGGCCGCAACCCCAACAATTTGGTCCCCTTTTGTCCACTCCCCGTTGTCCCAACAGCTTCCCTTCCCTCAGTCCATCTGCTAACCCCTTTATAGCCATCAGGACGTCGTTCAAGGTGGCTGATGGGGGTTCCGAATGGACGGGGGCGACTGTAGCGGGGGTAACTTCTTCCTCCTCCACCGTCATTATTAGGGGTCGGGCACCAGGTCGAGGAAGAGTGGGCTGGATTTGCAGGAACTCGTTCCCCGCCTGCACTGCTTCCTCCAAGCTCTGTGCCTTCATCGCTAACAGGTGGCGTTGGAGGGGCGTATTTCCCAGTGTCAGGGAAAACGCATCCATGGCCATACTGGACTGGTAGGATTCTGGGAGGTCAGCGTATGCTATTTTCACCAGACGCTCCATCTCTGTGGCATGCTCTTGGAGACTCGTCTTGGGTTCTCTTTTTAGGTGGAGTTTACTCCTAGCCTCTCTCGGGGAGAGCCCGTACTTCATGCGTAAAGCCGAAAAGATGGAGGCAGGTGAGTCCCCTCGACTGCATCCTCTGGCTCCTTCCTTCAGAGTCTCCCGCAGGTGGAGGAGCGTGGCCTTCTCACTCCACTCATTTGCTTCCGCGACCTCTTTGAACTGGGAGATGAATAACTCTACATCCTCACTCCCATCGAACTTCGGAGGCTTGAAGTTGGCTCCCCCTCGGGGTATCTGTAAGGCTCTAGTGATAGCCTCTGTCAGTTGACCAATCTGGTCGACCTGGTGTAACTCTGCCTCAGCCAGATCTCTGGTAGCACTCCGTCGGCTGCTTGGCATGGTTACAAAGTTTATCTTAGAAGTTCGTGGTCAATCCCACCGCTGCCACCAGTGTGTTGGATCCTGCGACCCACACGTAGAGGCGACCTGGGTCGGCTTACTCTACCGGTCTGCATTCACCCTCCACAGGGGCCGTGTAAGTATTGCTCGTAGACCAACACGCGGAGGCGACTAGGTCGACTTACACCACCGGCCAATCACAACTACCTACACCAGGAATTGCTCCCTGGGAGATATAATGCTCGTACGACAAGGTCGACCTGAGGTCGACGCGGGTCGACAGTGTATTTCCAACCCTACTCCCAAAGCACAGTCCGAAGGACTTAGGCTTGGAGTACGTAAGTGCTCAGTGTGTTTCTGTATTGCGCAAGGAAACAGAAGAGTGTGGGTCCAACTGCAAAGCATGTATTGAACAACTTCTATGCCGATAAACACGGCCTTAAATATAACAAAGTATGTAAATGAGGTGGCTAGGGCCAACCTCCTCTAGGGGCGTGGCTATATAAAATAACACAAGGGAACACAACTCTACGATAATAACAAAAAGGAGATGGTACTACAAGTTTCCATCACATGGATAAATATATGGTTTTCCATACTCATTGAAAATTTACATGTATTTGATCATTTTTTTGAACGATCATCTCAAATTCAGTTACATTTCATGTTTTTTTATGGCAGAGTAAGACCTATCTAGCTATGATGGTATCACATAATTAATATATTTTTTGGCAGCCTGAAGTTACCTGTGGAAGTTGACCATTATCAAATCACTCAGTTTTTTGTATGTTTCTGGTGCTCGATACAAAAACATTCTATCATATAGGCTCCTTATTTCCCTCCTATAATTTTTAATCAGTTATGAAAACTTCTCCTGCTAAAAGCTATTCATCAGTCTCAAATATAGTATTATCTTTTTAAACAAAATTATGCTGTTGCTGACCAGTCACAATTTGTTATTGTATTTGCGACAAAAGGTCCAAAAATTTTCATAAAAGTTTTTCAAACTTTCAAAAGTCATTTAATAAATTAAATCGTCTGTTGCTTCATGTTGGAAATTTTATCGTCAATCTTTGGATGCTGGAAAAATAAGTTTCTCATTAATTTTTTTCTTGAGGAACTAAATTGAAGAAATATTTATTTATTAGTCTGAATTAAAGAATATTAGCTTTTTTGGCAACATTTAGGCATAAAGAACATAATTCATCACTTTAAAGAAATGTGGTAACACGAGTTGGCACTTGAGTTAGCGTCAATTGGAAACTTCCAGAAGGGAAAGATTTTTCACTCCAGTAAAGGCTATTGATCATGCAGCTGATGCTTGATCATTTTATACTATTTATCAACAAGATGGTTTATATGTGACAGAAACCTGTCAGGAACTCTCCAGACAAGCTAGATTGTTTTAAAGTGTACTTTTTTCCTCATTCTCACACACATACTTTTACTTTTTAGTGCCAAAAATAAATTGATTTATCAAATTTTCAGCATATATGGTCTAGTTGTTTTTTATTTGTGCAAGCATCTAGTTGGTAAGTTCGCTTTTAGTTTAATAGTTTTAATTTTAGTGTATTTTTAACTCATAATCTGACATAGTTAGACTGAGCTGGCATCAAATTGTATTATTGTAACATGAAAGGTTTATATTGAGTTAATATTGGAATGTTTCCATTAACATCTTTCACAAGTAAGTGTTTGATGAAAATGTGTTAGCTCACATATTGCGAGCACATATGTTAGGGATAAGCTTGCATATCTGTTGTTTATTGCATGAAAAGCTAGCTTTATTTACTTGAAATGGCATGGACCAGTTGTCAAAAATACAAAAGTTACAAAAATTACTGCCATCAGTTCAATTCCTGAAACCTTATTACCTAAACAAGCTAATTTTATTTATATTCAATGACATACGATAGATGTTTCTGGAAAACTAAACATGAGGAAAACCATAACACTCAGGAGTGCTAGCTTCAAACTAGTTTACCGCAAACTAGTTATTTGAGTTCAGTTATAGTTTTCTGCTCCATATTGCTTTAAAAAAGTCACTAACAATTAAGAACATGAATGAAGTTTATTGCAGTAATATCTCCATTTGACAAATTTAATAATTTATAATGTGTACTAGTCTCCCAAATTTTCATTTAGTAAGAATATGTAACAGAAATGAATAATGAATAAGGGATTTTAATATTAAAGTGGTTCTTTGTTATCATAAATAAAAATAACAGCAGACCACAGGTTTACAATAAATAATCAGAGTGTCTTTTGTTTTTATAAAAGGTGGAACAATTTAAGACTCACTATAGAATATATATTTAAAACCATTTTATTTTTAAGTCTCAATGGGTGCACTGAGTAATTGCAGCTGTTGGTACCTTCTTATTTCAGTTAATCTGTAGATAGATAAAGGATGCTGTTTAATGCTGACTTATTGACTGTGAAACAAAAATCCTCACATAACAAGATCCTAGAAAAAATGTAACTGGAATCAATACACCCGAATGTCATGAAACCAACAAGCATAGTGAACCTTGCGAAATAGTGTTTGGCTTGGATCAAACACTGTATCAAGATCATAGACAAAATCAATGAGTAGTTAAATTTTTTTGTTTTTCACTGTTTATTAGCCAATAATTTAGCCAATAAAAACAGATGTTTTTTATTAAATATTCAAAGGAGGAACTTTGGGAGACAGAAATAAATTTATAAACCACATAGCCTTGCCAAAAATATGCGTATGTCATTTTATAATACCAAAATGTGGGTTGAGTTAATTTAATGAGCTTTCTAACATTAGACGACCTTGATTGCACCCGGTCATTCTAAGTTTAAAGTCTGCAGCAAAGTGAAATGCTTCTGAAGGTTACTATCATTTACTAATTTATTGCAGAAATTATGGTGAGCATCGCTTAAACATTTTATTGTTAGGATATTATTCAGAATGCATAATTGTAAAAACTTACAAGATTAAATCACTTTTTTAAATTATTCTCTCAATATGGTGAAAAAAAAACTGCCGAAATAGTCTTGCCAAACTCACACTACACGCAACTTCCAAGCTTAATGTTAAACCATAATATAACAATCACACTTGATGACTGTTTAAACTTTTCTCTAGAACCTTTGAGTGATTCAGCCTTCTTCATCAATTTATAAGTACAGTTAAAGGGCATGTATAGCTCATATTGGAGGTAAGTCAAAGTGATAACATCAGGGTGGAAAAAGCTCAACTGCATTAACGGTTTTTGGATTTTTGATGGATTTTAATCCTTGCTACATTGTTGTTTGGTAAAGTTTTTTAACCCTATTTTTAAAAAATTAATTTTTAATAATGAATTAAATGATATTTTATTACCGGTAAAATCTATTTACGATTAGTTTATTGGGGGTAAAGTTATTGTAGGAATGCTTTAGCAAAAACCTTGCTGTAGTTAAATATGGTTTTTAGAAGTCAAGTGTACCACTATTTGCAGTCATCCGCAAAAGCCCTGCTGGCAGCTATAGTATAAATCAATGGATAAATATATGGTTTTTCCCTATAGGCATCAAACATTCATATGATCATTATCTAAAAAATAATCTCAAATTCAGTTACATTTTATGCGTTTGTGGCATTCAGAATAAGACCTATCTAGGTATGATAGTACAAAATTATTATTATATTTTTGGTAGTCTGATGGTACCTGAGGAAATTGACCTACATCAAATCATTCAATTTGATGTATGATTCCAGTGCTAGATACGGGAATGTATTATTTCTATTTCTTAATCTAAAATGTAAAATAAATTCTAATGTATAATTATTTCCCGTCTCCTATACTTTTTATTTAGTCATAAAAACTTCTAATTCTGGTAAATGCTATTCATCAGCCTTAAATACGATATTATTTTTTAAACAAAGTTAAGCTGTTGCTGACAAGTCAAATTTTATTATTGTATTTGCTAAATGAGATGAAACATTTTCCATAAAAGATTTTCAAGTCTTTTAAAAAAATTATTCAATAAGTTTGACCACATGTTGCTTCAAGTTGGAGAAGTTTTTGTCAATTTTTTGAGGCTAGAAAAATAAGTTTTCAATTAATCTCCTTCTTAAGGAACTAAATTGAAGAAAAGTCTATTTATTAGTTTGAATTAGGAGTTATTAGATTTTTGGAAACAATTAGGCATGAAGAAATTATTCATTTCTTCAAAGAAGTCTGGTAACAAAAGGTGGCACCTGAGTCAGCATCAACTGGAAACTTCTAGTGGGGAAATAATATTTTACTCCAGTAAAGGCTATTGATCGCGCAGCTGATGCATGCTCATTTTGGAATATTCATCACCAAAATGGTTTATATGTGATATAAGTCTTTCAGGAACCCTCCAGATAGGCTTGATTGTTTTAAGATTTACTTTTTTCCTCATTCCCACACACTGAATCTTACTTTTCAGCGCCAAAAAAGTAGTGCCAAAAATTTTCACTTTTCAGAAATATTTTTACTTTTCAGTGCCAAATTAAATTGATTTAACAAGTTTGCAGTATTAACAAGCATATATGTTCTAGTTGTTTTTTATTTGTGCCAGCATCCAGTTGGTAAGTTAGCTTTTAGTATAATAGTTTTAATCTTATTGTATTTTAAATTTATCACAAGACATAGTTAAGGTATGCTGGCATCAAATTGTACTTTTGTGACGTGAAATGTTTATATTTGATAAAGATTGACTGATTGCCAATAACAGTTTTATACAAATAAATACTTGATGGCAATGTGTAAGCTTACATATTTCATGCATATATGTTACCGGTTAGCTCACATAATGCTTTAAAAAATTAAAAATTGATGCAATTTAGTGGGAGCACCTGTATGTGCATCAAAAGATATGCTGCAAACATTTTCACCAAAGCAATGTTGGCCCAATTACTAAATTACTACAATAAAATTTACCAAACTACTCTCAAAATCACTGTAATGTTTTTAAATCAAGTCCACCATAGAATTGTCAAGTACCAACTAATGTAATTCAATCATGTTCACCAAATTAGCAAGTAATATTTACAGATGTACTGTAGATATATGTGCTACCTCCAAAACACTGCAGATTGTTACTAAGATACTGCAAGTCGTAGTGAATTTTTTGTAATTGTTACCATAAAGTGCCAGCACTGAAATGATCTTTTTAAAGCCATAAATGACACAAAAATGACACGCTAAACTGATTTTATGTTTATTAACAGTTTGCATCTGCTACTATTAGTGATCAAAACAATCTCATTTATCTTTAGGCTTGCCAATTGAAGCTTTCATACATTTAAGTCTGATATTTTAAATGGAAAACTAAAGTGTTTATTTTATTTAGATTTGGTATTTAGATTTAATAATATTTGTTAAAGATAAGAGCTCATCATAGGTAGCTGTTGAGGTAAAAATGCAAATACATATACTCATTTCTTTGCAGAACACTCCAATTGTTTCAGTTAGGCTTAAAGAAACATTATACTTAACTTTGTGACCTGTAATTAATCAAGTTTTACGTTTCATGAATTGCACAATAAGTAGACATATGAATCAATTTATGAACATCTTCGGTAGCCTATTATGATGTGTGGATCTAAATATATCTTACTGGTTTGTCATTTGATCAGGAAGTTCTGGCTGCTAAGCTATCAGTCTTATTGATTTGCGAATAGCATTACCAATTCATTATTACAACTTATGTAAGAGTGCAAACTGAATATATTGAGTTTTGATGTGTAACCGAACCAACCAAGTTCTTTTAATTGTTCTTTAAAAGTTCTTTTAATTGTTGTACAAGAAAACAAAACACTACAATTCAGTCACAGTCACTGGGACTACAATCAGTCACTGCAACTATAGTTTAAATTCAAAGTGACTATAATACAGTCACTACGATTTCCAACTGAAAACTCTGAGGTTCTTCTACTTGTTCAGCAAGGAGACAAACCACTCGACTGCAAGGCTGTGAATAAAATTTGCCAAAATACCCTACAGGATGAAAATATTCGTTGGTCATAAAAATTCGCGATTTCGCGAGCAGTTAATCCCGCGAATTATTAAATTCAGTGAATAATTAGTTCTATTTTTAATCACAAGAGAGAATAACTCTTGCATCAATTTGAAAACTAGTCGCTAGCCTAGTTTTTAATGTAAATACTAAACGTAATTGAATTCCAAAACATTTTTAAAATCATTGTCTGAGCTTTGAGCTAACACCATTGGCAATGCATCACATTTATTTACAAAATTATTCGAGGTTGTCACAAGATATGCAGAATGGCGTCATCGCGAAAATAGCCGCGAGGCAGAAGTACTAAACGTAGCCGAGTTCCAAAACTTCTTTAAAATCATCGCCAGGCTTCGAGCTTTATTGCCATTGCGTCTAACTTTACAAAATTATTCAAAGTTTTTACAAGTTATTCGGCATGGCTTCAGCATAGCAAAAAAGCTCTCCTAGTCTCTCTACATTAGAATCAACTTCATCAATCTGTAATACCGAAGTCAAGGACGATCATGATTCTGATCTGGATATTATGGTATGTATTTGATTTGCAGTGCAGATACGTTTTTTTCATAATCAACTGCATTAGTTAATTCTTTTGTTTAAAAACTGATCGCTTTCATCAAATACTTCAGCTATTGTTTTTGTACTTCCTCAACACTCGTTAATATTGTTTCTTTTTTGTGTTCACTGCAGATTGAGAATGAAACAACCTACTCCGATTACGAAAACTAGAGACAAGTAGTAATATTCATCAAGGCAGGAATTTTGGCAGAAAGGCAACCAGTCAAGCTAGACCCCTTCATCGACAACTCCTTGATATCGCTGTCGCAAACATGATTAAATTATATATTTTATTTCCTGTATAGATTATAATAATGTAATGTAATAATATTATAATTTATTACAAACTTGAGTGTACAAATAAAATATTTCAAATACAAATAAAATGTTACAAATGATGAATGGAGTAAATATAAACAGTTTAGTCCATATGGCGGTTGTCTAGCAATAAAATTAAACTGGTACTCTTGATATGTGAATACTAGCGTGCAATGGTGCTTTCTGACTAGTTATTTTACTAATAGCAGATCTGTCACTGTCTTGGGTAGGTGTTGAAGGTGATTCTCTCGCTACTACATGGCTGGTAAGGAAGTTATCATCAGAACTCTCCTCGTGGCTTACTATTGCAAAGTTCTGCCGGTTGGCCAAAGATTTGTGCTCGTAAAGACGTTTTTGTTCCTTTTTTAAAAACAGATATATTCTTCTCGTAAGTAGCTGCGGTCATTTCAACCTCAATTTCCAGACCTCCCTGAATGATTGGTGTTCTTCTAAGAATGACATATACCACCCTTGCAATCATTGTTCTTCGGTGTATGATGAAAAATCTTTCTCTCACACTAAAACAAATAATGAAGCAGTAGGGATGGAAAAAAATACGGTAGTATTGCGTTTTCCCGAAGAACCAAAGTAAAATTCAACTAATTTAGTAAATGTAAAAACTCATTACTTACCACAAGTTTTTGGCTTATCAAAGGCCTCCAAAGCGATGAATATTCGTGAAAACCTCTGGACACAGCAAAAATTGTTTACCGTAGAATAGCATGATCGCCTCGCAGTTGTAAGCTAATTATAAACCGGAACACGCGGTTTGCGCATGCGTAGTAATAACTATTACTAGCCGCAATAGAGTTAACTTTTCCTAGAGAGCGGCAGTTTTCAGCCGCGAATAAATTCATCCGCGAATATGCATGTAAAGACAATTTTCGCGAAATATAACTCCGCGAATAAATTCATCCTGTAGGGTATATAATGTTAATTATGGCCAAGAGTACACATACCATTAACAGCTTAGACCGATAATTCCAGGTACTTTGTTCATGGTCACTTTTGAAATGTCTTTCAAACTTTTTGTCCTAGCTTGGCTCAATCTACAAGTGACTTTCGGCAGGCTGGGCATATCTTTGAGAGCCACATAGTCAACTGAGTCAGAGCTTGGCATGATCGTGGCATGGAATGCCTCAGAGTCGGTTTCTCTCTGGCATTCGCCTTTAGTCTTGGTGATGGCTTACAACGAATATCCATAGTGTAAGCAATCACTGTTCGATATTTGCTAATGGATATTGGATCAAAATAAAATTATGCCCACCATGAGCGTTATTTAAGACATGACCAATAAAACAAAACACCAATATGTAGTTTATTAATCACTTCTGTTGATAGCAACTGCTTGTGAGTGTTTCCTTATTGGGCAGAATACCAGTTTCTATCAAACCATTTGTAACTCCTGAAATTCTTGCTATCAATATAGATAAATAGAAAGAGAAATTCATGCATAATTATTTAGGATAATGATTTTGAAGAAAAAGAGAAAATAAAATATTACATCACAAAAATTGTAGACCATGTAAACTTTTGTAACAGCATAATATAAACAAACCAATTATTGAGGATTTGATGTACCAGTAAGCATTCATTGTTTGCAAGATAACCAGACTTACCTTCCCTAACCACTAACACTACTGTCTACTGCCATATTGAAATGCTATATACTCTCTTGCTAGTATCAACAATAATTGCTATTTACATTTTATGCAAATAAACCCTTGAAACATTTTACTGAAGAAGTTAACTTTGCTTCCTTATAAGCGCCTGTTAGAAAATGACAATACAGCAGGTTTGAAAAAAAGTCGGGCTTTTCTTAAACATTCGGCTCATTTGTATGCAGGATTAAAAAAAACTTTGATAAATAATTTGAAATGGTCGATTTACCTTTAGTGTATATATTTGAAAAAAAATTTTTGTTAATTGACTACCGAGGGCATGTTTTGTCAATCTTTTGGTTATTAAATAAAACTCTCAAAATTTGTGAATAATATATTAGATGCCACAAACATGGTTGTAAATAGGCTGTTCTTAGCATGGTTACAACAATTTTTGACATTGTGTTGAGTTTATTGTTGTAAACTCAACCAATTTATGACAACTTTTGTAGGCTTCTGTTACAAAAACAACAACAATCATAACTAAATATTATTGTTGTTCATACTATGATGACATTCACCAAAGATTAAAAATTCCATAATTCATTCAAAAGAATCATAAAAACTAAAATTACCAATGTCATTGCAACCCTAGAGATTTATTACCTGAAAAGTGAATTTTGCCTACTTGAAATATTTCTGTGACTGGTCAGGACCCTAGTGGTTGGGGTTCTTTAGGTGTCAGTTTTCCACTGAGCTTGCACATGTCTAAGAAACATCTTTGAGCCTCTTTTTCAAAAAAACAATTTTGTACAACGCACACAGCCTTTGCTTGCAGTAACCAGATAAGACATAATACTTACACGCCAAAGAGTTGCTCATGCATGTATATATTAGAAATATTTATATAGTTCCATATATACTTTGAACTGATTGAAATTTCTTATTTGTCTTGATCTGTTAACACACCGTTACTCTTTCTTTTTTGCCTTTATATTCTTCCATGTTTCATTATATTTTCTAGACAGTATTTGCTGCACTTGAAAAGAATAATGACATTTTTATTTGATAAATATGTAGCTCAAAAATGTCGAGACTCAAAAGGCTCAAACTCTGTATGGTTTTTGAGAACCAGACATGTAAGCACCTATCTAAAAATATTCAATCGAAATCGATTTCCAATTCCAGCTATTCTAAGCTTACTGCTAACTTTGACAACAAAATTTGGTCAGTATTTAGAAAAATAATATCTCCTTGCAAAGACTCTTAATATTTACCAGAGAGAAAACACATTTGAGGTTAACAAGCAAACTAGTTGAATAAACATACCATTTAAAAATAAACGCTAAGAGAGTCTTTGAGTCTGACATACCAACTATTGCTTGTTTGAAAACTTCCTTCTTTTTTTCTTATGTATGAAAAATGTAGGTAACCTTGTAAACACCATTGAGTTAAAAGAACGAAGATGAAGGTTACCATTAATAACTTTGCTAGTAAAATAATGACCATTATAGTAGCCATACATTAATATCATGGTGTCAAACACTACGTATGTATGCTTACACAACTCTTACACAGAAATGCTTTATGGTCTATTCGATGGTAAGGAAGGTTCTAGAATGGTCAGATTGATCACTCATACTATTATTAATGATACAAGTTATTTTATGTTTGTTGTTTGAGAAAAATGATGATGTTTATGATTTTTTTGAAATGTTCTAAGAGTAAAAGGTTTAGCTGAAAGTTGAATATATATTTTCTAAACATAATTTATGCATCACACTTTGAGGGACTTATAAGTTTTCTTTTTTTCTGCTCCTGTCTGGCAACATATATTTCTCTGCAGCAAATTTGAAGCAAATAAATTACAATTTTAGCATGAAAATAATAACAATAATGATCTATGCAAAAACTGAAGTGCAGCTTATAAATATTTGATCTGAATGTTTTGTATAGTAAGTATGCCAATGATCTTATTAGTTTTATTGCTTAGCTTTAATTAATTATATAGAACTGCACCAGATATGTTCAATGGGTTTTTATGGTTGAATAGATTCAAAGTTTCTTTCACTTTGAATCATAGAAATGGTTAAGTTCGAAAAAACCTGAAGCCATTCTACTTCACTAAATTTCTACAAAGATCTTTGCATCGAGACTGCTATTTAATGTCACAAAAACACTCATAGCTGGGTAAATCATGAATTGAAAACCGATTGTAACCCAAAAGCGAGACTACTTTTACAAGTTCTGTTTTATGAGTGCATTGCTAGTCTTGATAAGATTGATAAAGTGCAACTCTGAATCTTTAGACTAGTAATGTGTAAATTCATAGGCACAGGTCAATTCCAAATCCATTTAAAGCATAGAAACTTGGTGCTTTGAGGAGTTTGAAACGACTTTAAGTATTGCCCTTTGGTAAATTTTTTTTAAAGTTCGGCCTTATTTTAATAACAAAAAATTATATTTTAAACTATTTAAATTGGTACCAGGCGTCTTGCTAAAATATGTTATTGTCTTCTCATTTCAAAATGGTATTTAATTCACAAACCATATTTCAAATAAAAGTTGAAACTTTAGTAATTCCACATAATAAGTTAAAAACGGCCATTTTTTTACCATAAATATGTGTTTTGATAATTACCGCTGAGTGCATCAAGAATTTACAGACATTTTGATTGTCACCAGAATAAACATCACATAAATATTAGGTTTTTGCCAATGCTGCCACAACATTGTCTTTTTGCAACTGACTTTATTCATATAGTTAAAAATATTTGATTTTAAATTTTAAATTAATTGATATTTTATTATTGTTAAAATATCTTTATGACTAATTTATTGTAAATTAATTTATTGTAAGAAGGCTTTAACAGATCTCATGCAGTAAGAAAAAACATGTTTTGGAGCTCTTGTGTACAACTATTATTGGTCACTAGCAAAAAGCATTGCCGGCAACGAAAGTATAAACTGATGGACAAATATATGGTTTTCCATACTCTATAAACACTTATTTGATTGTTTTCTAAAAGACCATCTAAAGTGCAATTACATTTCATGTGTATAGGACATACAAAAGAAGACGTATTTAGCTATGATGGTATCGGCTAGTTATTATGTTTTTTGGTCTGATTTTATTTGAGGAAGTTGACCATCATCAAAAAACATTTGGTTCAAAGTATGTTTTCAGTGTTAGATACGGTACATATTATATTTATTTGTTAATATACAATGCACACAAAATATTCTAACATCTGCTTACTTCTTGCCTCCTATAATTTTTAATCAGTTATAAAAAACTTCTCATTCTGGTAAAAGCTATTCCTCAGTCTTAAATACGATATTATTTATTTAAACAAAGTTATGCTGTTGCAGACAAATTACATTTTATTATTGTAATTGCTAGATGAAATGAGAGATTTTTCATGGAAGATTTTCAAGCTTTCAAAAAATAATTCAATAAGTTGCACTACCTGTTACTTCATGTTTTTTTGGAAGTTTTTTTTAACTTTTTGATGCTGAAAAATCTGTTTTCCATTAAAAACTTTATTAAGGAAATAAATTGAAAAAATGTTTGTTAATTAGTTTGAGTTACAAAATATCAGCTTTTTGGCAACATTTAGGCATGAAAAACGTATTTCATCACTTTCAAAAAATGTGAGTTGGCACCTGAGTTAGCGTCAACTGGAAGCGTCCAAAAGGGAAAGCGTTTTTTGTTCAGTAAAGACTATGAATCATGAGGCTTATGCATGCTCATTTTATAATATTTATCACCAAGATGGTTTATATGTGATAGAAGCCTTACAGGAACCTTCTAGATAAGCTTGATTGTTTGAAGATTTACTTTTTTCCTCATTCCCACACACTAAATCTTACTTTTCAGTGCCAAAAATAAATCAACTTATCACATTTGCAGCATTAAAAAGCAAATATACCATTGTTGTTTGTCAATTGTGCCAGCATCCTGCTAGTAAGTTAGTTTTTAGAGAAACAGTTTTAATTTTAGTGTATTTTTAACTCATCACATGGCATGGTTGAGCTATGCTTGCATCAACTTGGATCTTTGCAACATAAAAGTTTTATATTGAATAAAGATTAAATGATATCTATTAATATTTTTATACAAGTAAATATTTGATGGCAATGTATTAGCTCACATGTTGCTAGCAAAATTTTAGCGGTTAGCTCACATAATGCTTAAAAACCGAATTTGATACAATCTAATTGGAGCTCCGGCATATGCATCAAATAATATACGAAAAACTTATTTACCAAAGTACTGTTGACACAATTAACAATTTACTACAATCAAATTCACCAAACGACTCTCATAATCTCAGTAATTTTCTTAAATCAGGTTGACCATAGAATTGGTCGAGTTCCCGCTAATTTACGGTAATCATGCTCACTAAAAATCTATGCAGTATTTACAAGTGTACTGTAGATATATATGCTATCTCCTAAACACTGCAGACATTTACTAAGATACAGCAATTAGTAGCTAACTTCCAGTCACTGTTACAATGTACCTTCAAGTGCCAGCACTGAATTCATTTTTTTATAGCCATTAAATACACAAATATCAGACTCTCAATGGATTCTCTATCTGTTAATTGTTTATAAACTGCTATTATTAGTGGTCAAAACAATATTATTTTATCTTTAGATTTGCCACTAAATGATTTCATACCCATAAGTCTAATGTTTTAATTAGAAAACTAAAGGGTTTATCTTGTTTAGAAATAGGGGCAGCTGTGGATGTTGTTATTAATATTTGTTACAGATCAGAGCTCATCATATGTTGCTGTTGAGTCAAAAATGTATACGCAGTATGTATACACTTTGCATTACACAACACTCCAACTGTTTTAGTTTGATTTTAAGAAATCTAATATTTAATTTAGTAACCCACCATTAGTCAAGTTCTAAGTTTCATAAATTGTGTAGCAAATACACATATGATTAAGTTTATGAACATATTTGTAAGCCTGCTTTGACATGCGGTTTAAAATATATCTTACTGGTTTGTCATTTGATCGGCGAGTTATGGTTGCTAAGCTATTAATCTGGTTTATTGGTGAATAGTATTACCAATTCATGATTACAACTTATGTAACGGTTTCAACAGAATATATTGAGTTTAGATGTGTAAACAAACTAACTGAGTTCGTCTACTTGTTTCACAAGGTAACAAGCCACTCGAATGCAAGGCAGTGAATATATTTTGCCTATTATATGACAATATGGCCACAAGTGTTCATACAATTAACAGCGTAAAATGAAGCCTCCAGGTACTCTGTTCATCGTCACTTTTTAAATGTCTTATAAAAATTTTCCTCGTTTGATTACATCTTTTGGCAGCATGATTAAATTGCTAACTGTTTATTTAGGCTATGATGTACCGTTGAACATTTATTGTTTGCAAGATAAGCAGACTTACTTTCCCTAACCACTAACACTACTGCCTACTGCCATATCGAAATGCTATATAATCTATTGTTAGTATCAACAATAATTGCTATTTACATATTATGCAAGTAAACCCTTGAAATGTGATACATGACAATTTTTTTTTCTGAAGCAATTAACTTTGCCCCATATAAGCGCCCGTTTGACAATGACAATACTAAACATTTGAAAAAAAGATCACATTTTTGTTAAACAAGGTTAAAAAACTTAGATAAATAACTACAATTGCGGACTTGAATCAAATGTAGGATTTTTAATTTATGTTCCGTTAATGGACTGCCAAAGGCATGTTTTGTAACTTTTTTTGTTATTAAATAATACCTCTCAAATTTGTGAATAGGATATTGGATGCTTTAAAGTTGGTAGTAAGTTTTTTGATCGTATTCGTTGATCTATGATGACATTCACCAAGGATTAAAACTCCATAATTCATTCAAAAGAAATATGAAAACTAAAATTACCAACACAATTGCAACCCCAAAAGTTTATTACCTGAAAAGCAGATTTTACCTCCATGAGATGACAATGAACCGTTGTTAAACTACTAAATTTACTTCAATCAGTTCAATTCTCAAGGTCTAATTGACTAAAAAAGCTTATTTTATTTATATTAAATAGCATATGCTAGTTGTTTCTAAGAGAATTAATATGAGGAAAACCATAACAATCAGGAGTACAAGCTTAAAACTAGTTTGTCATGAAATACTTATTTGAGTTGAGTTATAGTTTTCAGTTCAAAATAGGTTTTAAATATTCGTTAATAATCAAAGAATTCATATAAAATTAGCCATAATAAAATCTGCAATTGACAAATTTAATAATTTATAATGTGTACTGGTTTCCCAATTTTTCATTTAGTACAAATATGTAACATAAATGAATAATGAATAAGGGATTTTAATATTAAAGTGGTTCTTTGTTATCATAAACGAAAAGAACAGCAGACCACAGGTTTACAATAAAAAATCAGAGTCCCTTTTGTCTTTATAAATGGTGGAACAATTTAAAATTCACTATAGAGTATATATTTAAAACAATTTTACTTTTAAGCCTCAATGGATGTACTGAGTAATTGCAGCTGTTGGTACATTCTTATTTCAGCTCATCTATAGATAGATAAAAGATGTTATGTAGTGCTGACTTACTGACCATGAAATAAAAAACAACACATAACAAGGTGCTAGAAAAAAGCAACTGTAATCAATACACCTGAAATTCATGCAACCAACAAGCATAGTTAACTTTGCTAAATCGTATTTGGCTTGGATCAAAGACTGTGTCAAGATCATAGATAAAATCAATCAGTAGTTAAAATCTTTTGTATTTGTTAATTAATTAGCCAAGAACTTAGCCAATAAGAACATTTGTTTTCCATTACTTATTTAAAGGAGGAACCTTAGGAGACAGAAATAAATTCATAAATCACATAGCCTTGCCAAAAAAATGTGTATGCCATTTTATCATACCAAAACATACAGGGAGGTAATTTAAAGAATTCCATATCATTATATGACCTTGATTGCACCTACCTTCTGATAATTTAAAGACTGCAGCAGAGTTAAGAGCTTTTAGAGGATACCATCATTTGCATATTCACTGCATAAGTCATGAAAAACAACACTTAAACATTTTACTGTTAGAAGATTATTCAGTACACATATTTGTAATGCTTACAACATTAAAAAATCTATATTTGAAACATGCAATTAAAAGATTAATTCTCTTTTCTTCAAAGTTAATAGGAAGTCTCTTACTTTACACTTGCTAATATTAAAATACCTTCACTTATAAAAGTGTAAACTGATCTACTTTTATACCGTAAGTAAGTTCTAAACCCTGTCAAAATTGTTACATTGCCTTTGCAGCCCAACTTGCAGCAAGAAAGCAATGATATTGTCTTGTTCTACTTTACAAATATAATTTGTTACCAACATTGTTTTCGCAACCACATGTATGCGGTTTTATCAACAGGTTAAATTTGTTAGAAAAATTAAGTATTCCTTCAGCATATGTATGGCTAGATTTTAATTCAATCATAAAATACATGCAGTTTGAAATAAAAATAGTAACTTGGAAATACTTCTTAAAGACAATATGTTGCATTAGTTATTATTAATGATGGTAGACCAGTATTTTTATGACTAACATTACTGGGCACACTGCCTGTTGCAGTAGGTAGCAGGACAAACTTTTTTAACTATGATAGCACAAGAGTAACATCGGTTCTGCCTGCTATAGAAATTGGAAGGCCAGTCCATCCACCGACGATAAAATAAGATTGTTCGCCACCAATTCAAATAAATCATCTGTACACCACAGTAGATCTTTAAACTATGCAACAAAATATTACAAATTCTTATCAAAGACAGAAATAGCTTTAAAAAGAGCAAAATTTTAACCAACAATAACTGAAGAAATATGAGCTAAAATACTATTATTTACTATAATAAGAGCAGTGAATGTTTGTCTGTCTGTCCAAAGCTATGCTTAGAAGATTAGGAAAAAATACTGCCTCGCAGAGGAAGCAAACCTTCAGAGTCAGATTCAGAAGTGATTGCCCCACCACTACACCACTTCATCACCTTACCACTTCAGTTATTTATTATAAACATACTGATTACTCATGACAATCTCTCACAGTGCACGAGACAGTCAAGGGTACTCGTTGATAATAACAACCACAAGGACTAGAAATAAAAAGCCAAAGTAGGATAGCTACTACTTCAACAGTGTATAATATTTACGATATAAAACTCTGCAGAGGCCTAAAATAAGCTTTGCAAACTTATTTTCAAACAAGCTCATTTTTTAATGGATTTGGCTTGTTTGGTATCATACTTCACTAATTGGAGTTATTATGTTAATCAGCCTGTGTATTTTACACATTTAGTCATTTTAACAAAGTAACTCACTCAATGTAGTGAAAAAAAAACTGCCAAAATATTCCTGCCAAACTCACACTACATGCAACTTTCAAGCTTAATATTAAACCATAATATAACAAGCACACTTGATGATTATTACACTTTTCTCTAGAACCCTTTGAGTGATTCAGCTTTCTTCATCAATCTATAAGCACAATAAAAAGTGCTTGTAGGTTTCATATCGGAGGTTAATCAAATTTGTGACATGACTGGCACAAGCTCAACTGCATTAATGACTTTTGCATTTCTGATGGATTTGAATCCTTGCTAACATTGTTGTTTAGAGAATTTGGCTACACCCATTATTTATTAAGCACCCTGTGAGCCAGTGTTTGACACGGCTCGTTAATATACCATCACGCCATCACCAACATGACATGTCTGCATGATTTTATCTATTTTGTTTGCTTAAATAAACAACTTGCCATTTTCAAACATTATTGTACTGACACAACCTCAAGGTTTTTGCAGCTTAGTATTTTGCTAACCAGCATAATTTAGTGGCCATTATTTTTCTGAAATGTGTGTAAGCGCATTCTCTTTTCTGTGAAACAGCATTATTAGTTTCAAGTAATAGCTTCATTAATAGTTTGTTAACTTGTATATTTTTTGTTCTATTAAATGCTTACCATTACGTACATCGGAGCACTGGTAAATACTGATTAATGTGGCAAAGGTGTCACCATCTCAACTAATTTCCCTACATAGAAATAACAGTAGAACCATTATCATTCAGCTTATCCTTCAAAGTATCCACATGCATGATTTGGAATAAATTTTGCGGTAAATCCTCTTGGGAACAAAAATAGGCTGTTGCCACTTTTCATGCTCCCTTTCTTGTTTTATCAGCATTCAACTTCTTAATCGGAATATATTATATAATATATTTAAATATATGGACTTGTTAGATTTAGTGCTTAAGCTCTAAACGGCTTTTATTGCATAAAATTGGCTGTGATAAGTAAAAATGATGCAGGAATTGGGGCTTTTCCTTGTATAAAAACTAAAGATATTTAAGATATAATTTTCTGATACTTTTAAAATAATTTAGCTAGCTCATTGAAAATTGTAATTTTCCTAACATGTTTAATGTTACTTTCTTGCCATAAATGAATAACAAAGTATTTCTTGATGATCACAATATATGATTGCAAAGTAAGCTTTCTGCTTCATATTCATGAATCAAAAAATAATACTTCTCTAGCTAAACTTTCTTTTACCAAAGTATTTATTTTATTATATTTAGCCATTTTATCAATAAAATTTAGGGAGTGAATGCTCCATTTCATCTATGTGTTTCATAACTAGTTTTATGAATAAAGAGATTAAGTGAATTAAAATGACATGAGTGTTAACTTAAAGGTGTTGATATTTAGTTATTCGTACGAGAATAGACAAAGATTTTAGTGAAGGGTTAAATACGACGGAATCAACCAATTTTATTGCCGAACAATAATATTATGTTGTCCCTTGTCAGTCATATCAATAACAAATAACTACTTTGCAACAAGTATGCAAGTTACATGTTACATGTTAGTAAGCATGCTACTTAACAAAAAGTAGCAATACAACCATGAAATTGGTTCAAAAAAAGTTATCTTCCTTAAATATTTCTTATTTTTAGTTACGCCACTTTGGTGCATGCAAGAATAGTAAGGCCTTTAGCATTATTACGCTTAATATCTAAGCACTAGTAAAAAAAGTGCACAGAAAATGTTCTCAAATTTACGATACCAATTTTAAATTGATTCGACTAGCTAAAAGGACAATATCATACACACAAATACAATTAAGTTTGTCTTTTCCTAAAGCGTGAAATTTGCAATCATGAGATCTTTCAAGATCTTCTTTCACAAGGAAACTCAACGAACACGCTAGTCAGTTTTTTCTGGGAAGGGAAATTTTCCCTATTTTTAGTAATGCCAGTTTTAGTGTATTTCAATTAGGAATGCTATAAAGTATTTATTGAAGTGTCAGTTGAATCACTAATGTGTTTATTTAAACATAAATGGTGGCATGATAACTAGTAAATACTTAAAAGCCTCTGCATGGTTCAGCTCAATTACCTAAAAGAGTACCCACCCATTTCTTATTTTGGCAAATCTAAATTTTTTGCCAAAAAAATCTTTAATGAGACACTTAATAAGACAAGCTGAGTCAGTCAACCCTTGCAGTTTGACAATCACTTGCCTAGAAAAAACTACTTTAAGTTTAAGTTCTAAACTATTCTAATGAATATGTTCAAGTTACATGTAGTTTACATTCTTGACAAACTCAATGGAGGTTTGTGATCGGCAAATATCTACCTTGGAATTGCAAACAGAAGGCTCTAAAATCTAAATTCATTTCTGTTTATCACACCAATTATTCATATTTTAGGCTACAATAGGAGGCAATTTCAGCAATAGATAAAAATTTATTAATTTTAGATAGTTATTTTATGTATAAAATTTTCTATAAAAATAATTCTGCGTCTTTTATAAGCGGTAGTTGATGGAAAAGGATCAATATAAATGCTAGCCTGATTATTAACAAATAAATCATTTTGACACATTCTGATCAGTTACTATTTCAACACTGTAACAAACAAGCTGATGCAGAGCCATCTATTCCTATTCCACGTATCAACTTAGGTATGCCAAAAATAGCCGCAGGGCATTATTTGATTAGGTCTAACTTAATTAGTTGATAAATCAGTCATTTTTTTCATCACGGTGAATTTTCCTTGTAATTCTCAGCATTTTTTATACTGTAAGGTGCTAGTCTAACAGTTACATATGTTCTGCTCAAACTAATAACAAAGGAATTACCCTCTTCTTTATGTTAGATAATTAATATTTCAGAATACAACAAACTTTGGGGTTAGACAGATTTTGATATCACATTTATATCCTGTAAATAAACGATAATGGGACCAACTTTCCTTACAACTGGCTGGCCATCACCATATCTCTAAGTAAATGTGACCATTTTATATTAGTCTATTTAGCTATTGGTCAATATTTGTAGACCTCTTGACCCAAAGAAACAAAAGACTGAATCATTTTCTTGCTTTGTCCATAAACTTTTTTTAATGTGATGTCTAGCATCGGAAAAGTCTGGTGGTGCAAATTAATTAATAAATATTCTTGGTATGATGCAAGAAGTTAAATTTAAAACTAAAATTTCATGAATCATGCTTACTAGTACCATTAATTTTTCAATTACAAGACAAATAAAAGGTAATGAGACTAATGAAGTAAAACCAAAAACACCAGTGTAATCAGTTTCAATGTGACCTCAAAGTTTGTTTGACTTAGTAATGTTACCATTATGTGATGGTACATAATATGAGTTGTGTATAATGCATGAAATGTTGTTTACATCTTTGATGCAGAAACTTGAAGTTGAAATGGTGATTTAGAAATATGTAGTTTAGTGTAGATTGGCTCTTATTGTAGCCTGAAATCATAAATATTAGTGTGATAAATTGGACTGAGTTTAAATTTTAAAGCCTTTTTTTTTTGCATTCCACCTCTAAATATTCAAGGATCACAAACTTGTAGAGAATTTGGCAGGATGATTAACTTATTTGAGCATAGTTATTAGAATAGTATAAAAAGTTTAAATTGAAGCTGGTTTTTTCAGACATAAGACATTCAACCCGCAAAAACTGATTGACTCACTTTGACTTATTAAGTGAGTTGTAAAAGATGTTCTGGTAAAAAACTTAATAACTTGCCAAAAATAAGAAATGGGTGGGTATGTTTTTAGGCAATTAAGCTGAACCAGAGGCTTTTAGGTATCTACAAGTTATCATGCCACCATCTATGTTTGAAGTAAACACATTAGCAATTCAACTGACACGTCAATAAATATTTTATAGCATTCCTACTTGAAATACACTCAAACTGGCATTGCTAAAATTAGGGAAAGTTTCCCTTCCCAGAAGAAACTAACTGTCATATTTTCCTAGTTTCCTTGTAACAAAGACCTTGAAAGGTTTGGAATGGTATAAAATGTAAAGATGATATAGAAATCAATAGTGATTATCTAATGCAATCATCTTTTGGTGAAAATCATCATCATGTAAAAATAGTAACAAAACAATATGGTAACCTTAGTAATATAGTCACCTGCAAAAAATGTTGTGCATCTTGTGGTTATGATCTGTAAGAAAATGTAACATTACAGTGTACTAAAAGTTCTTACCTTTGATACAGAGGTTTAACATGAATGCTGGATCTAATTTATGTGAATCTAGCTTACTAAAACATACTTGAAGAAACTTTTAGTATGCATTTTAGAAAAAAATTATAACTAGATTTTTATCCCTTATCTGCTTGCAAATCCATTATTACCATAATGGATGATGCCGAACTGTGATACAACCGCCAAATTTTATTTTCAAGAGAAATCATTATAATTGTTGTTATTTTTTGCGGCAAAAAACTTTGCAGTAGTACAGCAAGGACAAAAAGTATCGTGTATTAGAGAGTTATTAGAGTTTCAATAATCACATCATTTAGCGTGGGCAATCGAAAAGGTATGCGGTCAATGATAAGAGCGATAGAGCTAAGGACTAGAAAACTTAAGAAAAGCGTCAGTTGCTGAAATCTTACTCAGATAAGATGCAATGATGATGTTTTTCGCTGCCACAGCTGAACATTCATGCAACCCTCATCATTTTTAATTCAACTGCAAGTTCGTAAGACACTTTCATCTGTCTCGCTGAAGCCAAGAGCAGAGAGATTACCTTTTGTTTGAATTTGATAATAACCCTATCATGCTAAACAATTTGAATCTTTGCCAGTTATAGCTATTATACAGTTATTACATTCATGTAAATACTTGATAACAGGGAACAACTGTTTATACAGCTGGCTGGCCAATCACCAATTATTCAAGGAAATGCTAACATTTTACATCAGTCAATTATACTATTGGACAATATTTGTGGACTATTTTTTTTTAATTTGTAATGCATGATCCAGGTGTGAACCAACTCACTTTGGCTTATCGAGAGTGTTAAAAACACTTTTAATACATATTATTGGTAGAATAATTCAGCCATCACCATAATGACTATCAATATTCACATTAATATTAGTTTATGTTTGCCGCTTACACGCGCTAAAAAAAGTTCCTCAATTAAATCCTTGAAAACCATGTTTTTGCCAAACTTTAATTTTTTTGATCCACTAACCATTACATATATGAAAATTTTGCCAAAAGAAAAAAACTACGCAAAATATTTGAGGGTTTTCAAGGAATAAATTTAATCAAAGTTTTTCCCGTGGTCAACTGCTACATCTAAAACCGTTTCAATATTTTAAAACAAAATTTGTTTTATATTGGTTTATATTTTGAGCAAAATTCAGCACGCAGCTAGCTTTTCATTTCAAGATTTTAATAGCCATAACAAAACAGGCAGACATCTGACGATCAGACAATCAGATGATGACACTTGAGATATACACTTAAACTTAAACTTACTTCAAATTTGAGATTTATACACATATACATAAATTACATTGTTGACAGTAATTCCTTTTTAAACGAATACTTTTAACAAATTTGTTCATACAAGAATCATACAAAGCGGCATCATTAGCTAAGCAAATAAAATAAGTTGTTTGAAACTAGGATATAAAATACATTTATTTGCTAAGATAACGGCTATTAGATGGGAGATTGGTAAGGCAGCTAGCAGTAGTATTTTCAAATTAAGTTTTAGATGTTGTATGCAACTTATTTATATCACATAAGATTAAATGTGTTAAAATTCTGTAACTGTCCTGTAACAAACAAAAAAAACTATACAAGATCTTCAATTCTTTAATTGACATAAAGTAAATATTTGGTATAGGCAAAGTAACAAAATCTAAAGATTTGGAAAGATAAGTTACGCCGGAAAATAATGCAGATCGGTTACTATTTGTAATACTTTTTTGTTACAAAATTAATGCATTAGTTGCTTATCATAGATCTAGACTATAATAAATTATTATAAAATAAATTACATAACAAAAGATAAACAAATAATAAATTGATACGCCATATTTTGAGCTCATGCTTGGCATGCAACACTGAAGCAGAATCTATGACTTGGTGACCCAATTACAAATACTGCCAACGTAATTGCTCCAGAAAAGATGAACTGTTAAAACAAATTGTAGCAATCCTAAACTAAAACAATAATATTTAAGGCGTAAAGATAAAACAAATATACCTATAAAACTATCACCAATAGTTGAGTTCAGTGTAATATCATAGCTGTAAACGGCTATCAATGTATTCACAAAATTTTACACTGCAAAGCTAAACAAAATGTAAGTTTTCTATGAATTTCAAAATAGTTTTTTATTTTACTTTAGTATTTTGAAAAAATTGAGACAAGTTAAAAAACTTGTAGGGTCTATATGAAACGTTGAATTCAACATTGAGGGATGCTCAGAAAGGTACTATGTAAACGTTGCCATTTTGTTAACATCGTTTTTACATTGTCAAGCATTTAGGGCAATATTTTAGTTGGTAGCTTTCTTTTGCAAGATGCTAGATATAATGTGGTTATCACACGTCAAAAACTTCAATAAAATTGAGAAAATTTTCACTATAGAAAAAACAGTAGCTGTAATCTGTTCAAAGCCGTGGTATGTGATTGAAAAAAAGTTTTCCTAAATTGAAATTAAGCTGAGAGAGTTTGTCTTTGGCACCCTGCATAATTCAGCTTTGTGCATTTACCAATTCTCTGCACTTGGTTGACCCGCTTGACTATCTCACACAACATTTGAGGCCACGTTAAAAGTTTATATAAAAAGCAAATCATAATTTTGCATGTAAATTAAACAACTTTAGTAGTCTAAAATACATTTATATTTTTAACCACATGTTACATGATTTTCTTATTTATAGATAAATTGCTTTTAATTGAATAAAATAGTTGAACAAAAATACTTAAATCATGGTTGAAAGTGAATTTACTGACATGAAATTTGTATCGATTTATCATTATTGAGCCAAATAAATAATGTAAAAACTATACAATTATCAATGATCGTTAGGCAAATAGTTGTTTATCACCTAGAGAAAAACAACAAAAACACTAGAGTGAAACTATGGCCACTAATGTGTTTACTTCAAAAACTATGTTGTGACACGAAGCTCTGTAAATGCCCGAAATTCTCTGGTTCAGTTTGATTACCTAAAGGAGGATCCAATAAGATATTTGCATATCTTATGCAAATTTAATAGCTGCTGATCAAAATCTCAATGTTCACGTAATACTTGCATAAATTTGACTTTATTTGCTACTTAGCAAAATACACACAAAAAATGTTTTTCTAAAGTATGTCGCCCCATTTTACAAAACAATCCAAATGAGCTCTAGTACAGACTGTACATATTTATGGGCAGCTTGTATAAGCTTTTATACTATTAGTATTAGTAAGAATAAACAAGAAATTAGTCAAAACAAAGTAAAAAAAAATACATGGAACAGCGACTTACATGTAAAGAAAAGAGGAAAGTCTAGCCCTTGAACTTTTTCTTGAAATGAAACTCAATAATAATGCAAGGCAATTAGTTCAAAAAAGAATGTTCCCAATTTTTTAGCAGTGCCAATTTCATTTCTTTCTAATTAGGAATGCCTAAGGCATATGATGATGTGTCAACTGAATCTCTTATGTGTTTACTTCAAAAACTATATTGTGACAGAAAACTCTGTAGACGCCTGAAATGCAAATGCCGGTTCAGATTAATTAACTGAAGGAGTATAATGCCTGAAGGTCTCCGGTTCAGATTGATTACCTAAAGGAGTATAACGCCTGAAAGTCTCCCGTTCAGCTTGATTACCTTCAGAAGTATCCACTCATCGCATATCTAATGTAAACTCAATAATTGATGATCAACACTACAGCGTAGATTTAATGCTTTGCATAATTTTGGCTTTATTATTAAAAGGAACCAATAGTGTTGTGACACGAACAACAACAGCTCATCACTACAGCTAGCCAGACTCGGCGACTTCTAAATTTGATAAGCCAATCAGACTATAAAGCAGATATAAAAACTTAGGTTATAAACATGTTAAAATATTTTTAGATGTAATGAAGGACCATGAGAAACAGCTTCTATTACACTCATTCCTAGACAAACTATTATATATTTTAAATATATTTTCCTTATTGCAACATTTTAGCATATGCACTGGTCAATGGATCAGAAAAACTTAAAGTTTGGCAATTAATGAAGTTTTCATGAAATAAATTGTGTAACCTTCTCTTATCAGAGCGTATAAGTAGCAAACATAAATAAATATTAATGTGAATATTGACAGTCACTATGGTGATGGCTGAATTTGTTAACCATTAACATGTATTAAAGGTATTTATCACAGTCTTGATAAACCAAGGTGAGTCAGTTGAAACCTGGATCATGCAAGTAACTAGTTTAAAAAAAGCCTTCAAGTTAATTGATTATCCTACAACTTCACTCTAATTTTATGATACGTAAACTTTTATTTCTAGATCGCTAATAAAGGGCTCTAACATTCACAGTAAATTTTATTTATTCCACTGGTGTATTTTTATGATCTTGTGCTGAATAAAAGTCAATATTAACTAAATTGAATTTTTCTTAGATGTTTTAAAACTTCAATCCGGTACATCGAGTTCATGGCGAACAACTCCTCACAACTTGCCAAAGTGTTAGTTTAGGCCTCCCCAACGCAGTAGTTAGAAATACTACTAGTTAGAAACAATTTTATTGTCATATTGAAACTGACTACACTAATGTTACTTGTTTTGGCTAATTACTGTTCTTGTCTGTTTAGTCGTCATTCAGAAAAAAAATGGTTTTGACCAATTTACTTGTAACAAAATCGTCCACTAGATGTTTTGATAATAGAATATTAAGATAGATCTATGAAAGCAGTTGAATCTATAATTTATAATTCACAGCCTATAAAAATCTTTATTAAGATTAATTAAGCTCAGTTTTGTTGCAAATTCTTTAAAATATTATAAACTTTGTGTAATGCTATTAATATAAAACATTTTTTTAAACCCAACTCAAGTAGCATGCTTTTATAAAATGATTACACAGGGAACTATATTAATGGGTAATTTAAGAATACAAATACGTCTTCCTGAATATGAGCAAGTACTGTTCATGTTTAATAAGAAAAGACCTGCACCTGGCATTGCATATACATCCAAATGCAATGAATGAGTCAGCATGTTAATCTATGCTATTTAAAGAACCTAGGCTTTAGTGGACTATGCTTAAACTGCTAACTCTTATGTTTAACTTTTGCTTAACATTATGTCGTTTTGCTTGAAGTCTTGTTTTGTATATCAGCTATACGTGGTGTTAGGCAAACAGGCTTGAGTGTTTTAAAATGAAAAAAACGATTACTTTTCAGTAATTCTATGTTTATTACAGAAACCTTTGGAAATTGGACAATGCCATAGAATTGTTAGAAAAAATATCATCGTCATTTCCTTTACTTTCACTTCTTTGGACATCAGTTGGAATACCTACGTACTTATTATAAGGGTTTAAAATGTCAGAGTTTGGTAGAATTCAGTAGAAAAAAAAAGAAACAATTACTTTTCAGTACTTCTACATTTATTATAGAAACCTTCGGCAATTGGACAATGCCATAGAATCGTTAGAGAAAATATCATCGTCATTTCCTTTACTTTCATTGCTTTGGACATCAGTTGGAATACCACAGTACTTATTATAAGTGTCCAAAATATCAGAGTTTGGTAAAATAAACAAAAAAGAACCGACTACTTTTCAGTACTTCTACGTTTATTACAGAAACCTTTAGCAAATGGACAATGCCATAGACTTGTGAAATGTGCACGTTTTTTCTCGTGAAATGTGCACGGCTTAATAGTTCTACTATCTGTCGCACGGCCTTATCGGCGTTTCGATGGCCGGTCTTAATTTTACCAACTTTACTTTTTTTCTAGTTTAAATGCTGAAGTCATCAAACTGAAACTATCAAAAATCCATCATGAAATTACCACTAGAAGTTCCCCTGTCATACATCCCACGGCCAAAGTGATAATGGAAAAAGAAAGGGTACTGCCATTTGAGAAATGCAAATGTTAGCAGTCAAATGGCACTGCACTGCAATAGGAGAACTGCATTGGTAGCTGCAATGGTAGCTGTAATGTACTGGGTGTTATTATGTACAACAAACAGCAATCATAAAAGGAAAATATTATATGTTTATATCTCTCCCCTGCAATAGGAGAAATGCAATTTTAGAAGTAAAATGGCAAGCTGATGTGTAATATACACAGGCTGGTGGGGCTGTATATCATTGGTCATAGCAACCAATATCAAAAAGTTGTGATATTTATCTAGATTTCTGTATCTATATTTAAAAAATTATGCTGAATTAAAAAATCTAAACAGATTTTAGCTGGTATTTAGATTTTAACATATTGCACACCATCGGTCTTACTTTGGAAATGTGGAAATTCTGTGGCAATTGGACAATGCCATAGAATCGTTAGAAAAAATATCATTGTCATTTCCTTTCCTTTCTCTGCTTTGGACATCAGTTGGAATACCAAATTACTCATTATAAGTGTCCAAAATTTCAGAGTTCGGTAGAATCGGCAAAAAAGAAACAATTACTTTTCAGTACTTTTACATTTATTACAGAAACCTTCGGCAAATGGACAATATTATAGACTTGTGGAATGTGCACGTTTTTTCTCGTGAAATGCGCACGGCTTAATAGTTCTACTATCTGTTGCACGGCCTTATCGGCGTTTCGTTGGCCGGTCTTAATTTTGATTAAAAAAGGCTTGTCAAATTTTAGTTGCGATTTTAAGCCAAATTAATCTGTCTATTTATGTATATTTCGATCAGATGGGTTAGTTTTAGGATATTGTGTCAACTTTTCAAAGACTTGGTAACATATTTAAATAGGTGTATATGTGTTTTGTATCATTATTATACTTAAACGACTCTACACAAAAATGGTTAAATTTTTTGATGGGATTTCAATACAAGGGTTTGGTAACGGCCGTTGACAGATATTTTTTCAAGAGTTGTGTGCGCATATGCATTTATCATAAAGCTCCCAAACAATCACTCCGCTCGTGTTTGGTCATGGGATGAAACATTTAAATATTAGCGGCTCTGACTAGCAACAAAAAAGACAGATGAATTTATAGTGGGTCTAATAGTCTTATTCATTAAAATAAATGGCAGTGAATTCTTACTTGATTGCTGAACAGGGAAGTTTTATTTTCAAACTTTAGTTACTGCTAAAACATCAAATTATTAGTTAGATTTACTATGATAAATAAAAAATAAATATACCCAAAACACTGTATAAAACTATTAAATTTCAAAAATCTACCTGCTCAAACAAACTCATCCTAAAATTTAACTACTAGTGTTGCATAGAAAACTACTAGTGTTACATAAACAATATATTCTTTCATCCACAGTTTTTCATAATGTGCTAATAATAGTATACAGTAAATAAGTTAATTATGAAATTCTTTTAAAGATGCCATACTTGGATTTGACAACTGTGTAGACTGTGTGTCTGCCAAATTTGGCTATAAAACAGTTTAGAATAGCTGGGTGTTATGTCAACATGTTAGTATGAAGACTACTTAGTAAATCAGATAAAAAATAATCATTAACCAGATTATTGCCCAAATATTTAAATTTATTTTTAAACTGAGTGCGCAATAGTTGGCTCCTAAACAGAATAGTTAAAATGTACAAGCAATTTTTTTCAGGTCTTCAATCAAAATTATTGCATGAAATCAGGTATTAAATATGATTATTCCGCCTATTCTGTCAAAGTTTTTCCTTGTAAAAACATTTTATGTAGTTTTGCTACATTTTGATGCTTAAATTTGAATTGATTTTTTATTTTTGTGGACTCCATTTTATTATGAAACATTAATTTCTGGCTTGTTTTATCAAAAATATAAACAGGGCTTTGGTCAGTCATATATTAGCTATTCTATAATGATGTCAATGTTTTGTCACCCTAAGGAGTTCTCTACCCTTTATGAAGTTGACTCAGTTCTTCCTCATTTGATTGGGGGAATTACCTCAAACCACTCACTTATTCAGGTTTGTCTGCACCTCTTGTTAATATGGTTCATTGCTATGATTGAATTTTTCAGTGTCTAACATACACAGCTGATGCTATCTATTTTACACGCTTGATTAAAGACATGAATATTTTCAAGTTACCCATACCTTGGTCAATAGCTGTGAAGTCACTAAATTGGCCTAGGCTGCTATCACTAGAGAATATGTCATATGAATATGAATGTGAATATGAATTTTCTAACAGAAAACTGGTAGAAATATTTTTGCTATGCGTATAACTATTGTTGATATAAACATAGAATCTAAAAATTTATTAAATTTCAACATGAGAGACTGCTTCGAGCTACACAAACACACAACCAAAAGCACGCACACAAGCAGAAAAAAAGGATAATAAGGAAGGACATCCAGAATATATGCATGAATCAAAATCATGTCACCATTAGAATACTTTTATAGCTAACAAATCCAAAAGCTTGCTCATCAAAGAAGCAGTGAACAGACATGCAGTTCAGGTACCTCACTATCATGAACCTGCCACTGGAATTTTTTGGCAAGCCCATATATTGGTGTTCAGCGATCAATCACTCACATATCTTTACCCACTCCAACTTATTTTAAACCACATAACACTAGTGCATTGTCTAAATAAGTGTCCTGCTTGCTAATTAACTCTCCTAATATTGTTTTACAAGCAAGTAATTCTTCACTGCGCTTGTTGGTTCCAGCGAAGGGAAACACCATGAGGGTGCAATTCTAACAACTTTACGTGGCAAATTTTTTGTGACAGCTTAACAAAATAATCAATTCATAAACATTTCATAATCTTTTACAAACAAGAAAGAAAATACAACATAACATGATGCAATTATTCTTACCACAGAAGGTGTAGAGACATTAGTTTATATCAACCAGACTTAAATTTTATTTGCTGTTTGAATATAATGTTGCGAATCAATTTCTTTAAGCAATCATAATTTACAAATTTTTTCCATTTGTGATTGATTCCTTGAATATTTTTTTTCAGAACAATCTTTTTTTTCTTTTTATCACTTTTCCTAGCCGAATCCAATTTAAAAAGTGTGTGTGGATCGTTTTCATCATGCCTATTCTTATTTTATCTATAGTGAGTTAGCAAACGAGACAATAGAAGAAAACAAACTATGTTGCAAGTAGTATTTTCTAAAGCATCTGTTACGGATAAAAAGATTTGATATGTGGTTAGTTAAGGAAACTTTAGTCATAAGCAAGCCAGTGTTATAAAAAGGAGTTTTCCCCAAATTTTCCCCAAGTTTTTCCTAGTTCTTTTTGCCAGTGCCACACTTGGTGCATTTCCATTAGGAGTGCTGCAAAATATTTATTGACGTATTAGTTAAACGCATTAAGATAACAATCAAATGAGATTCTGACACCAAAAACCTGAGATTCTCAAGTTAAGCCTCATTAACTAAAGATAGAAACGACCATTGCTCATCTTTGTGAAATTTCATATATTTAAGTCAACCCAAAAACCAAATATTACAGCTGTTTTGGCAGTCTATCACAGGGTTACTATTCTAGACTGGCAAGCAAATGAATGATTTAAGCTGTATTATATTATATTAATGAAATCTTCAGCAGGTTGACCTTCTCACTAAAAAATCATACAAATGATAAATAGTCTCCTTCATACATGTATTTGCATAACCTGTTGATAACTTTATAAAAAATTGGGAAATAATTAAGTTGATTCTATGATGGTTGTGTATGCAAAATAACTTGGAAGTTGTTATAAAGCACCAAGCTGCAAAGATGGCACACCAACCTCTTCTTTAGGACCAGCCTTTATCACCATGGTGATACACGCCCACAGCAGAATGCTGTCATCAATCTCACAGCAGTTCTTACTGCCAATCTGTATGGAAGCCAAATCAGCAGCCTTATTGCTCTACGATGGTCTCTTATGCCTTACAGATTTCCTGCCAGCAAAGGCACAAAAGCTCTGCAGCTTAGCTCACTGACGCTTTTTGCTGAAATTTCTGCAGATGAGCACTGGTTCACATCCTTTCTTTATAGCAATACTTGTTGCATGTAGATAGTCCCCCTGCTTTCCTGTAAAAGGTCAACCTTTCAAAAGCTCAGAACTCCCATAAAAGCCAGTCTCTGCATTAGCAGCTAAACACAAGAAAGCCTCAGAAATCCACATAATATCCAACAAATTGAAAGGCATTCATTCACAGCCGGAAAATACATTTGCTACTTAGCAAAATAAATTTTTCCTTAGCAATATTTCTTATATTTTTTACTTAGTAAAAATGTTTTTCTGATGTTTACAAAACAATTTACCTGAGTTTTACTGGCAACATATTTTGGGCAGCTCATAAAAGCCGTTCTACTGTTTTCATTAGCAACACCAAACAAGAAACTAATCACAACAAAGTGAAAGAAACAATTACAAGGAACTGCGACTTAAAAAATAAAGGAAAGTCTGATGCTTGTACTTGTTTTAAGTATGATGATCAATAATCATGAACAGAAAGCATTTTTATTAGACATTGGGCAGGAGCCCAATTTTTGAGATGATTGTGTTTGATTAACTTGAATATTTTTTTTCAGAGACAGTAGCCAGTAGTATCATAATGCATAAATAACCCCAACTATCGTGATTAATTAGATTGTTGTACTATGAAAGTCAACAAACCAGTAAGAAACCAAAAGCAAAATTTGCAAAAATTGATCAAATGATCTGGTTGTTGTACCAGGAAAAACACGAGTCATTTCTTTATAAGCATTTAAGTAGCAAGCATAAATTAAAATTGTTGTAAATACTGAGTCGTTTGATTGCTGCTAGAATCCTTTAACCAATGTATTAAATATGTTTATCACACTTGAGGAAATCTAACATGAGTCAGTGTAGACCTGGAAAGTAACAGTCACATCTTTCAATAAAGAAAAAGTTGCAGCCAAGTTAGTTTACTCTCCTGATTAAATTTCTGAGTGTTTGTGATGATCAAATCTCGACAACCACACTTGAAAAGGAGCATTTCAATGCATAAGCTTTTTTTGTTCACTAAGCTAATTGGTTTTGAATTATGGCTGTGAAAAGAGTCAATTTCAGCACAAATAGATTCTTTTTATCAAATGACCATTTTAGTCTTTGATTGAGTGTAACAAGCCTATGGTCGACAGTTCCACTGATTCCACTGATGTAATGATACATAACAATATAATGCAGTGATTAGAAACAAAGAAGCAAATGCAAACCTTTTAGGAAGAACCTTGTTAGATTCCCTATACTGTCAAAAATTATTTTGATAAATTATTGTTCGTGAAATTCCAAAATAGAATTTTACAATTCTATTTTGTAACTTTACACAGTTACAAGAACTGTCAGATTTTTAGGAAGTTTTTGCCAAACAATCTAAAAGCTTGCTAGAATTTTTCAAGCTAACCCTTGTGTAGTTTGAGTTATTGTAGTATTACCGTACTTCTGTCTACTAAGCGCATTTTCAGCTCGAGATTCTTTATTAGTCATCTTTCTTTAAAAATAGTTAAACTTTAAATAAATGAAAAACATTATTTTGCAGTTTATATAAAACTTGTAATCAAGTTGTTTAGTTATACGTGCTTAAAATAGAAACTCGTTGAATGATATCAAACAAACCTTTTGTGTGAGACTTTTTGCATTCCTATAAAAGCTAATCTTGTAAAAATACATGACTAGAAAATCTTTAAAAATTGAGTTGATGAATAGAAAATTAATTTTTAATACCTGTATTACCAAGAAGTGTCCCGCTAACCACTTTGAGTTTTTTATTCCTAAATTTTTACACACACTTTTCTAAAAAGTTATGAAACCTGGATAGAACTAGAAATAATGAATAAATTATAATTGTCACATGCTTTGACTGGTAATGTAACAGGGTCTTGTAATATTGTGCCATGACATGAGACTTACATGTATATTATTATCATAATTTATTTATGTATTTTAAATTAGGTTTTGAATGATAATGATTAATTTGAAACCAATCCACTTTGTTTGCCAACTTTCCAAAGTAATTTAAAATTTAGAAAATAAATTCATAAAAGCGGACTATGAAGCCTTATAGCATTTGCAACAATAATTTTGTTTGATTCTGCATACTTTAACCATACTTTGAGACTTCTTGCAATATTTGAGACCTTTTTCTTTGTTAAATTTATTAGCCTAATCATATTTTAAAGCTGCACAGATAAAATATTTTTATTTATTCTTAAATATTAAAATGCATTTGTATGTTGTATAGTACTCACATATTGATATCTAGCAAACTTGCTTATTTCAATTTTATTACTTAGAATTATAAAACTCATTTTTGAAAAGTGCTGAAGAGTTGTTACAATGTAAGAGATACCATAATTTAGCAATGGCCAAAGTCTCAAGCTAGTCTTACTAGTTCAAATGATAATACTTGACAGGTGGTTGTTGTAATGACCATCAGTATTTGCAGCAGGTAAGGAAACTCTAGAGTTGAATACTACTTACACTTGAGACTCTACTGAGAGAGTTGTGTGCACATGAGTAAAACTAGTAGCTTTAATAATACACTAACATCAAAGTTTATTAGATTTCTGTAATTTAGTTGATGATTTCTGAGGCTATGTGACATTGATCAGAGAGAAAAATGATAGGACAAAAATATTGATCAAAATTGTAGCTCAACGCTTCAATCGTAAGCAGAATTCAAATAAGATCTTGCAAATCTAAATTAACACATACAATAAAAATAGGTGCCAAATACTTCCTGGAATATTCCATGACATCAATATTTTCCCTTATTCATGGTCACGCTAACTGGTTTTGCCAAACTATTCTTAGCTTTTGGCGTCTGCTTGTTTCTGAATAGTTCTGATGAGAGTCAGAGATAAACTCTAATGTAAACATGATTATCTTGTAGCGTAATTAAACAGGTGTTTTTGTTGGAGAAAGCAATGTAAGTGTATGCATTTTAACACAACGGTAAGGAAAAGGGAGTTGTCAATAATAAATTACTAATTTAATTACATTTCAGTATTAACGGCTTCTTTTTCTGAAAAAGCTAAAGTTTGCCAAGTTATGAGCCAAGTAATGTTAATTATCTGATTCAACCTGAATACATAAAGGTTTATGAATAGAACAAGGATGGTAAACGACTAGAGCAGCTTGATAACAAAAGCAGCTACTTAAAGTGTAACAAAGTAGTTAATAACCATGCATAAAGATCCTAACAGAACCAATACTAGCTGTCAAAGTACGTTTTTATTTTGCTACAGTAAACTGTAGCTCACTTTGCAAGTGTAATCTGCTTTATGATCGGATATTTCTCAATTGAAAAAAATAAAGTTTGAGATAATAATCAAGTTGCATTAAACCAGTAAACAATATATAATATGGTCTGCAGGTCTAAACCCTTTTTAGGCGCTATATCAAGACTAAATAACAGCTTATTCTAACTAAAAAGTTTAATTCCATGTTCATAGTCACGCCTTACTTTGTTATTCACGAGAAGTCAATTAACAAATATAAAATCTAAACTGAGCCAATAATCAGCTTATAACTAACAAAACTAAACAGCATCAATAATGGGTAAAAGGTTAAATAAACTAATGAAAAACTCATTACCTTTTCTTTTCAACTATATTATTATCTTTTTAATTTTTTCCATTTTAAGTTTAAAAAAATGTTTGTGAAATTTAGAATCTTTTTGCTCTAAATTTTCTCTCGAGCAGTTTTGAGGTAGGACTAAATGTTTAGTGAAAAGGTATCTACAGTTTTCCAGCTAACTTTTTAGTTAGTAAACACTCTGCTGTCCAAATAACTTTGATACATTTAATTGCTTCTTAATTATGAGCAGATTGCTTTTGAGCAATTTATATAATTTTGCTGTGTATCGGAACGTTTTAATCACTGATATGCTTTGTGTTAGCCAATTATACATATCATAAGATGCTCTATCATATTGTATTGTTACTAGCAGACTGACAGTCTCTGGCACCGTGAGAGACTGTCATGTGTAGTAACTATGTACATCATTGTTCTTATTGACAGAAAGGTGGTTGTGTGGCACAGGTACTAGCACTTAGCTGGTAATCAGAGCATCTGCATTTTAATCCACAGGTAATGCAATCATGTTTCTTAGAGATATTAGCATAGCCTCATAAGTCAGATTGGCAGATGAACTGATACGTCTTTTGTTATAGCAACCAAAATAGTAAATATTACTGGCGTCCAAGTGGCATCCTTTCAATGAGCCATGTCATTTGCATGCTCAATTACACCAAAACGTATTTTGAGCTTCCTTAATTTGTCGTAACTAAAAAGTCCCTCTGGCGCGTATGAATAATAAATTATGACTTAAAGTGAGCACGTGCAAAGAAAGGTTTGCTATAAAAGAAAGAACACTACAAGACAGTTTCAATTCAGGATGGATGACAAAGAAGGCATCATCAAGGTAGGTAACACAAATTACTACTTGGAATAGTTTAGCAATCAACGTTGGAAAAATTCTTTCGTGTTTCTCCGAGTACTTCGGAAGTCATTGAAATTTTTAAATTTGTAAAAATTGTAAAAGGAATGTAAGTGAATTGGTAATCTATAAGCTGAATATAAAATATCTGCCACAACAGGCCTATTTGACTACGTTTTACACATTAGGTAGAATATATAACAAGTTTTAAATTTTTTAATATAATATTGTCATACAACATAGGTGTATTTTAGTTTAAGCACTTCAAAAGTGGTTAACTAAGGTTGAATTATTGTTTTAATTATGTTGTAGTTTGCTTATTTATTTAATTCTAAGTTATCATCAGAATATATTTATTATTTGACAATTATTATTTTAAAAAACAAAATTTTTATTCTTATATGCTATTTTTCTGCTGCTGAATCTCCACATTATTAGCCACTGAAAAAAATTGGCAATTTATATTGTTTGAAAGAAAATTAATATGATGCTTTTAGTTTATATGATTCATAAGATTGCATAACTCATACAGGTGTTATTATTCAATTAATGAATGATTTGAGGTAATAGCATAATTTAAATAAGATAATTGATAAAAAGTTACTAATAAAAGTAGGGCATTGTTCAACTGCGTTGTTATTTTTACTTCTAAAAAATAATTGTCCTTTCGGTAGAATAGTGGTGTATATAGTTTTCTGCAGATAACTGTGGCTTTCTATGATAAATTTTCATCAAGAGAAGACAAGTCTTATTTCTGGTTACAAGTGATATAATTCCACACAGCTACAGCTTCATACATGTATAATAGTAATTTTATGTAGCAGAATGTACTAGGTAGAAAGTCAAGCGCTAATATATATCAAAAATAGTGCTAGTGTATTAGCTATGCCTATGAAATGAGTGTGACAAACATATGACAGTCAAGTTCAAGGTCTATAAAAAACACTTGTAGAAGAATAATTGTAGTTCTGTGATAGCTAGTGGAACACTGTAGCCTGTGAGCACAGAGATGATTGACAAGTCTTGGATTATATAGCTTTTAGAGGTTAAGAAGCTTTTTACTTATTAAAACAGGCTAAATGTTACTATTGGAGTCCTCGTCTCAATCTGTCAAAAGGAACGGTGTCGTACTTGCCAGTTGTTGAAGGTGGTAGGTAGATGACAAGCTTCAACGCTTTTTGTATGCTCTGGTAAATACGGCAAATATCATGTCTGCACGCGACATCTTTTGGCTGAATGACAGTGAAAGCACAAAAAACGTAAATTAGCTTTTTCATGCAAAAAATAAGAAAACTGTTAGATAAAAAGTTAAGAAACAATTTTTGGTCTAAACTTGTTCTATATATGACTTTGTTGCATTGATACTAATTTGTAATTGACAGCAGATTGTAAGCAAAAATTATTTTGTATTCTACAGTAACTTATATTGCAGATGACAATAGGAGAGAATAAATCCAAGTTGGTTGGGATATCTATGCTGTTACTTACACTTCTGCTAACAGTGTCTGTAGCATCTCTCATATACTTGGCTGTTGCTAATACCCACGTTGAAAACCAGAAGCAAGAGAAGAACGAGCAAACAGTTAATCTCAAAGCAGACATCACTCTGAAAACTTCTGAGAATGATGTAAGTTTGAGATAAAAATAGTGAATTTTTTTCGATATTTAGAATATATTAATCTAATATTTATGATTCAGCATTTTGCGTTTTTGCTTTTTTATCAACTATATAATCATGTCTATTTCACTAAATTCTGTGCTTCTTGACATTTTTTCTATTAATTGTTGAAGGAGAGCGACCACATGGAATACAGTCATGGAGGTCACCTGATCTACAACTACCAGAGTGATGGAGGTTTTGACTTTGATGATCTTGGCAAGGTGCGAAAGTAATTATGTTTGAATTGGCTGTTGTTATTTGAATGCTGTGTTTTTGAGCCTCACAACATTAAAAATGTATAAGAAGCAACCTAAACATTGAACTGTGGCAAAAAATAAGTTTTGCTTAAAATGCCAAGTTGGTCGCAAATACTAAAGGTTTTGAATAAACTAATGCGCAGTCAATTTTTCTAGAAAGTAAACTTTTATTGTGTTTGTAGGGGATTCACGTAAGAAAGAACCCGAGAGACCCGGTTTGTTACATAATCCCCATAGGAGGAAACAGCACAATCGATGAAGGCCTGGAAGATTTCTTACAGTCTAATGATGGAGGAGCCGTTGCAGCAAAGGAAAGTGAAATTCAAATAGAAGTTGTTCCTGGTAAACTCTCTGATACAAGCTTCCTGCCTCAGAAGGTTCATGATGAATGCCAAACTGGGTATCAATGGATGGTCATCATGAAGAACAGCAATGAAGGTGGTGAGCCTGGTAGGTAATAGAGTGAGACATAAATTAGTTTTCAATATAACATTATATTATATGTACTATACATTCCATGTTTTGCTGGTTTAACCATTATATGTTCAGTGTTTTAGATATACTGTACTAGAATGTCTTTGATAATCAAGTTTTTTTAATCTGCTTACTTTTTAAAAATGTGACAAGTTGTATTTATTTCTATTACATTTTAATAACCTATAATCTATTTATCCTAATCCTAGTCCTATTTTTCTAATTTTAACTCTATATCCTTGCTATTTCGCAAAACTTCTTTATAAAATTCATTTTGAAGGAACATTTGTAAAGACCTCGTGGCAGTTTCAAGTTTTACCCACTTGAAAATTATTGTCCAAAACTCTGTTTAAATACCAATGTTTAAATAATTTAAGTGTTCACTTGAATCATTTTGATTTTACAAAATCAGTTTATCAAGCTGTACAAAAAAACAATATTTGCAGAGAATGGAAAAGACGAAGATGGAACGAACGAAGTTAGCAGAGAGAAGCGAGGAGTATACTACTGGCACTACCACAAGTACTGGTGGTACTGCACAATTGATGGTGATCTCTATAGGTGCTCCGTAACGTACCTGCACTACAGAGATGATTGCGCATATTATCCATACGGCTGCTCAACGTATACCGGATAACTATATCATGTACGATGCTTAAAAAACCATCTGCTTACAGGATGAGCAAATAGCTTGCAGGCAAAGATCTTATGTCATAAGTTGATACATTTGAGCGCAAACAATTCTGTTTTTTACATCTTGATAAAATCACTGAAATAACCTTTCAACAGCTATAATATTTTTTTATAACTTAGTTTTGATCGCTGATTATATGAAAACTGATTAAAGAGAAAGACACTTTTATTCTTCTTATAGTGAACTCGTAAATAAACTTCTGTACTAAATGCAATCGCTTTTTCTCGCAATAATAATGTCATCAAAACGCATTTGTGATAAGGAGTAGTTCTTTATTTTAATAAACATGTGCAAATTTAAACCACAATTGTCAGATATAACTAAAACAATAAACAAAAAGTGTACAATGCATGAAAATAATTGCATGTATATTAGCTTCTTGTCACTTCCATGATCATCTTAAAAACATGCAAACATTAAGTAGCATGAACACTACTAAAAAGTTTTGCTGGTAGTTTTTTCCCGCATAATTTCAGTTTCATGATTTCATAGTGTTTAGTCTTTTCATAAAATATGGTTTTGGCACCACACAAACAGCAAACATAGACTGTAGATTGCAATCACAAATTTAACTTATGACATAATAAGATGTCTTCTGTGAAGATGTGCAATTGTTGAAAAATAGTCAGCAACAACAGCTACTAATTACTGTATAATAATTAATATATACTAATATTATATAGTAATTGGATATAAAATAAATATTGTGCCAACACTATTTTGGTTGTAATCTTTGACAAATTCCAATGCTTTTCACCAACACATTTTTATCCAACACTTGATATGTAAAGGTTAGTTAGTCAAAACTCGCAGTTTGAATGTCACATATATAGAAGAACTGCTTTTAAGGTAAATTTTCTAAACTATTCTAATAACTATGATCAAGTAAGTTTACCACCTTGACAAAATTGCAAAAAATTAGTGATACTTAAATATCCACCTGTTGATCGTAAAAAAGGCTCTAAAATTTAGACTTCATTCCACTTATTACACTAATTTCTATGACTTTAGTCGATAGTAAGTGCCAACCTCAACTAAAACAGTTATTTTTAAATGACCATTTTGCACTTCAATCACCAGCATCAGGCCAAGGAGAACATTTTCACACATTTACGTAAGTAAAAACATACACCACAATAAAGCAGTAGGTAATATTGTGATGGAAACGTTATGTTGCCATCCCTTTTCTTTGTATCATTTGGAGTTATGCTCCCTTTTATCCTTTGTGTAACCACGCCCCTAAAGGAGGCTGGTCTTTGCAGCTCATTTGCATAATCAAATGTATTTAAGGGAGAGCCTCGGCTCTTTTATGTTGTTCAAATATATGCATTGCATTGGGAACCATACTCTTTCTGTTACCTTGCGCGATATCAGAACCACACCAAGCACATAACTAACTCCAGAAGACCTAGTCTATGGACTGTGCTGTGGGAGTAAATTCACAGAAACACTGTCGACCCCGTCGACCTCCGGTCGACCTTGTCGACCTAGTATAGAACCACTCTGGGAGCAATCCCTTGTGTAAGGTGGTTGATGTTGACCGGTGGAGTAAGCCGACCTAGTAGCCTCCGCGTGTTGGTCACGGGCAACCTGTACACAGCCCCTGTGAAGGGTGAATGCAGACCGGTAGAGTAAGCCGACCTAGTCGCCTCTACGTGTTGGTCGCAGGATCCAACACACTGGTGGCAGCAGTGGGATCTGACTGCGGTAACTCGGACTTCTAAGACAACCCTTGTAACCATGCCAAACAGCCGACGGAGTGCTACCAGAGATCTGACTGAGGCAGAGTTACAACATGTCGACCAGATTGGTCAGCTGACAGAGGCTATTACTAGAGCCTTACAAATGCCTAAGAAGGAAGCTAGCTTCAAGCCACCGAAGTTCGATGGGAGTGAAGATGTGGAGTTGTTCATCTCCCAGTTCGAGGAGGTTGCGGAAGCTAATGAGTGGAATGAGAAGGCCACTCTCCTCCACCTGCGTGAGACATTGAAGGAGGGAGCCAGAGGTTGTAGTCGAGGAGATTCGCCTGCCTCCATCTTCTCGACCTTACGCACCAAGTACGGGCTCTCCCCGAGAGAGGCTAAGAGTAGGCTCCACCTCAAGAGGGAACCAAAGACTAGCCTCCAAGAACACGCAACGGAAATGGAGCGTCTAGTGAAGATAGCATCCGCTGACCTTCCGGACTCCTACCAAGCCAGTATGGCCATGGATGCGTTTTCCCTGACTCTGGGAAACACGCCCCTCCAACGCCATATTTTGGCAATAAAAGCCCAGAGCTTAAAGGAAGCAGTGCAGGCAGGGAATGAGTTCCTGCAAATTCAGCCCACTCTTCCTCGGCCTGGTGCCCGACCCATAGTAATGACAGTGGAGGAGGAGGAGACCACCCCTGCTACAGTCGCCCCCGTTCACTCGGATCCCCCATCAGCCACCCTGAATGACGTCCTGATGGCTATAAAAGGATTAGCAGATGGACTAAGAGAAGGAAATCTGTTGGGACAACGGGGAGCGGAGAAAAGGGGACCTAACTGTTGGGGTTGCGGCCAGACAGGGCACACACAACGCCGGTGCCCTCAAGTCACCCAAGGACAACCACCTCAAGTCACGAGGTCGGGAAACGGTTCCCATCCACAGCAGTAGGGAGAAGCGCTGACTGTGGATCTACTATACCAATGCAAGGCCAGTGGCAACGGCCACGACAGACTAGGCGACACAGGCCCCCCCTGCTCGCCACCGGTCCCCTTGCATAACCAGTATCAACCCTTACCTGAGTGTGCAGGTCTCCCACCCTCAGAAGCCAAGGAAGAAACGTACGTCTGGCCAAAGCCGTCTCGGCCTTCCCAAAAAGGCCCCCAGAGAATGAGCAAAGCCAGACGAACTCATGGAGATGAATTGTGGAAGCCACATAATAGCAGCTATTTCTTGCCAGGTCGCATCGGAGGTCAGCCCGTCCAGTTTCTCGTGGACACCGGATGCACCTCTAATCTGTTGGGACGACATGTCTTTGAGCGCTTACCCAAGGATGTCAAGAGCCAATTAGAGGTTCGAGAAGACTATGGGCGGATGGCAGATGGTACCCGGCTGCAATTTCACGGACTCATCACTCTCCCAGTCAGAGTCAGGAGTGTCCAAGTCCCTGTATCTCTAGTGGTGTGTGCCCTGAAGGAGGATGCCATCCTGGGCATGCCCTTCTTGGTCGACCACCACTGTGAGATGAACTTTCAGCAACCCACGTTGGTGTTAAATGGGCAGAAATTGACTTGCACTGACAGAGAGGGTCGACCCCTGACAAGTGGAGTTCAAATAATGCGAGCCACAACGCTTCCCCCTCGAACCGAGGTCCTGGTTGCCGGGCGTCTCACGTCCTCATCCTATCAACCAGTCGGGTTAATCGAGGGAGTAAGAAACAGTTATATGGTGGCCGCCAGCCTACATCAACCCGGTAAAAAGGGGAGAGTGGCCATCCGCTGCATGAATCCTACCGACCATCCAGTCAGCGTGACGGCAGGGACGATTGTGGGACAATACACTGGAGTCGGGCCGGACGAAATAGGGGTCCCCTGGACAGCGAAAGAAGAGGCCGAGATTTCTAAGGAACCTCCCCCTTCTGCTTCCAACGTACCTCCCCACATGCTGGACTTGCTCCAACAGGCGGCGCCACATTGCTCGTCCCCTACCGAGCACCGAAGGATGGAAGACCTTTTGGTTCGTTATGCGGATGTGTTCAGCCAAGGAAGCGAAGACGTGGGGCGTACCACCCTGGTACAGCACGAAATCCCTCTTCTTCCAGAGGCGCAACCCATCCGTCAACACCCATATCGAGTAGGACATGAGAAAGAAGCCGAAATCGAGCGACAGGTTTCGGCCCTGGAGAAACAAGGCATGATTGAGCCTGCTCACGGGGCCTGGAGCTTTCCGGTGGTCTTGGTGAGGGAGAAGGACGGGGCGTGGCGATTGTGTGTGGACTATAGAAAACTCAATAGTGTCACTCGCCAGGACGCCTACCCCCTCCCCCGGATTGACGAGAGTTTAGACGCCTTGTCCGGCAGCAAGTTTTTCAGTACCTTGGATATGATGAGCGGATATTGGCAGGTACCTCTCTCTGCCGAGGCCCAGGAACGGTCAGCGTTCGCCACACGCAGTGGGTTATGGAGATGGAAGGTGCTCCCCTTTGGGCTGACCTCCGCCCCGGCTACCTTCCAGCGGCTGATGGAACGCGTCCTCCAAGGGCTACACTGGAAAATTTAACTGTTGTACCTGGACGACATCATCGTCATGTCGGCAGACTTCTCTAGTCACGTAACTAGGCTGGCAGAGGTGTTGGAGCGATTGAGGCAAGCCGGGTTAAAACTAAAGCCCTCTAAATGCAGTCTGTTCCAGACCCAAGTTAGGTACCTGGGCCACATAGTCAGCGACACTGGAGTGGCTACCGACCCTGAGAAGATTCAGGCCATCAGTGGATGGGCAGCACCACAGGATGTGACGCAGTTAAGATCGTATTTGGGTACCACTGGGTACTATCACCGATACGTACCTGACTACGCCTCGATCGCCAAACCTCTCACCTTGTTGACAAGCGAGGGGGTCCCCTGGAAGTGGGAGGAAGAGGAACAGGAAGCTTTCCTTAAGCTCAAGTGGTCACTGACGCACGCTCCAGTACTGGCATATCCTGATCCCTCTTTACCCTACGTGCTCGATACCGATGCTAGTAACGTAGGGACCGGGGCTGTGTTATCCCAGGTCCAGCAAGGCAAGGAGTGACCTATAGCCTACTATAGCAAGACCCTCTCCCCCGCCGAACGCAACTACTGCGTGACTAGAAGAGAGTTGCTGGCAGTCGTGCTAGCTGTCCGACATTTCCGGCCCTACCTATATGGCGGAGAATTTACTATCCGGACAGATCATGTCTCCTTGGTTTGGTTGCACCGGAGGAAGGAACCCTCTTGCCAGGTGGCCCGGTGGCTGGAGAGCCTAGCCGAGCACAAGTATCGAATTATCCATCGAAAAGGCGTTAAGCACGGTAACGCCGATGGGTTGAGTCGACGACAGTGCATCGACTGCCGGCAGTGTGCTGCCATTGAGAAGCGGGATCGGGGGCCAACTAGGTCACAAGTGTGTGACTCTCTAGTAACCCCAGGGACAAATTGGGAAACTACTGTACCAGTGGACCAAGTTCCAGTACAGCCACCAAGAGGTACAGGAGGACCCAGTCCCAGCGCCCGCCAGTTGGATGAAGACGAATGGCCTCGACTACCCAGCAGCGGACATACATCAGGGCCCGGCCTCCCGACTCCCACACCAGCCAGCCCAGTTCCAGTACGGCTGCCATGCGGTGCGGGGTCACCGGGAGTGTTGGACGACCCTCTCAGAAAGCTTCAAAACCCTCGGTTACGGGCCGTCAAGATGGCAGGTGAACCAGGACCCGTTGAGGAAACTGATGAAATCACGGTCCCAAAGGTCCCGGAACTGTTGACAGTGGTGCAGACTTCGCTAGATGAAGTACGGGCATTGCAACAGAGACCCGCTACCGACCTAGGGATAATTTACCAGGCCGTCAGGAACCGGAAAAGAATAGAAGAGGCCGTGCTACAAGTAGGCAGCCCCGAGTTGCAGCGATTGGCCTGGATGTTCCACCAGCTCCAGCTTGACGAATCAGGTGTATTGACCCTTCATCTCATTCAGAATGGGCGAGAAAGGGTGGTGGTGGTATGCCCCCAAACGCTGAGACAGGAGATCCTGTGGAAAGCCCACGAACAGACGCACTGCGGTGTGGAAAGGACCCTGAAACGCGTCCAACTGGATTGGTACTGGCCGGGCATGGCTGGAGATATCAGGAGGGCAGTTCTCTCTTGTGAAGTTTGCCAGCGGGCCAAGACGGGAAAGGGCCGGACCTCCGGGAACCGACAACGGCTGTACGCCGGGAGGCCATGGCAACGTCTAGCCGTAGATTTGGTGGGACCCCTACCTCAGACCCCTCGAGGAAATAGCTGGGTGTTGGTGCTCACTGACCATTTCACTCGGTGGTCAGATGCCTTAGCTATCCCTGACACAACAGCCCCAACGGTAGCTCAGGTCTTGGACGAGAGAGTATTCAGTTACTTCGGTCTGCCAGAAATTATCCACACCGACCAGGGGAGCCAATTCGAGTCCGCTTTGTTTCAAGAGTTATGTGACTTGTGGGGAGTCGACAAATCTAGGACCACTCCGTACCACCCTGAAGGGAATGGTGTGGTTGAAAGAAACAATCGAGTACTGGGTGACTCCCTACGAGCCCTTTTACTGGGCAGAGGACAAGAGGACTGGGATCAGTTATTGCCACAAATCATGCGGACGCTGCGAGGCTTACCGCACTCCGCCACTAAGGAAACACCAAATTACTTGATGTTGGGTCGAGAGCTTCGTCTTCCTGACCAGTTGCTATATGGAAACAGGATGGAATCATTTACGAGCATACACGAGTATGTCCAGACTGTTCACGACCGGTTGATGCAAGCCCATACTCTCCTCCGAGATAGACAGAAGGAAATTGTATCAACCGATGTGAGAAAGCCTCCGCTATTCAATGAGGGTGACCTCGTATGGTTGCTAAGCAAGCGGCGAAGAAAAGGGGAAAATCCGAAATTAGCGGCCAAGTATGTGGGAGCCTATCGTGTACTAAGGAGTCACGAAAATCATACTTACGAAATAGAAAGATATGGACAGCGATCCACTCAAGCTGAAGGAAGATTAAGGCTCTGTCGCCCTAGCCCGGTGCAACAAGGACGAGCCCCAGCTGAAGTCGAACCTGCCCGACGTCCCAACATGAGAGGTTACCCCCGGAGACGAGTACCACGAGAGAACGATAATCCAGATGCCGTTATCTCAGAATCACTCCTGCCTAGTCGACTAATGGATGTACCAATACCACAATCGCCGGGAAGATTGGAATCACTTCGGCTTC